>NW_025755785.1:0-7351 GCF_021184085.1 Oncorhynchus gorbuscha
GCTCCGTGCCAAGAACCAGGACAAGCAACCACAAAGCGGAAACACAGATTAGGTGTTTAAGTGCCAACGTGTTTGCTCAAAGCTACATCTGGGCATTTAAAGAAACTCACCACTTTAGCCCTCACTCACCCTCAACTGAGGAGGCTGAGAAACTGGTGTGAAATTGGGGCCCACTGTCTCATGGCACGTGGGGTGAAGGTGGATGTGGAGGGGGAGGGGGAGGGGAACAAGGATCTGGAGGCAGGGAGGTTCTGTCTACCTGACTGTCTGGGGGAAGGCTTACCTTTTGGAAAGCTGAGGATGAGGGAGGGAGGGAACTGCTAGGGAGAAAGGTACGGGGAGGGAGGGATGGAGGGAGGGAGGGAGTGAACTGGTAGGGGAAAGGTACAGGAGGGAGGGAGGGAACTGGTAGGGAGAAAGGTATGGGGAGGGAGGGAGGGAGGGAGTGAACTGGTAGGGAGAAAGGTACGGGAGGGAGGGAGTGAACTGGTAGGGAGAAAGGTACAGGAGGAGTGGAACTGGTAGGGAGAAAGGCACGGGAGGGAGGGAGGAACTGGTAGGGAGAAAGGTATGGGAGGGAGGGAACTGGTAGGAGAAAGGCACGGGGAGTGGAGGGAACTGGTAGGGGGAAACTGGCAGGGGAGGGAGGGAGAGGAAAACTGGTAGGGAGAAAGGTATGGGGAGGGAGGGAACTGTAGGAGAAAGGTATGGGGAGGGAGGGAGGGAGTGAACTGGTAGGGAGAAAGGCACGGGAGGGAGGGAACTGGTAGGAGAAAGGTACGGGGAGGAGGGAACTGGTAGGGAGAAAGGTACGGGAGGGAGGAGGGAACTGGTAGGGAGAAAGGTATGGGGAGGAGGGAGGGGAACTGGTAGGGGAGAAAGGCACGGGAGGAGGGAACTGGTAGGGAGAAAGGCACGGGGAGGGAGGGAGGGAACTGGGTAGGGAGAAAGGTATGGGAGGGAGGAGGGAACTGGTAGGGAGAAAGGCATGGGGAGGAGGGAGGAGAACTGGGCAGGGATGGAGGCACGGGGAGGGAGGAACTGGTAGGGAGAAAGGTACGGGGAGGGAGGGTGGAACCTGGCAGGAGAAAGGCGGGAGGGAGGGAGAGAACTGATAGAGAGAAAGGCACGGGAGGGGAGGGGAGGAACTGGTAGGGGAGAAAGGTATGGGGGAGGGAGGAGGGAACTGGTAGGGAGAAAGGTATGGGGAGGGAGGGAGTGGAGGAACTGGTAGGGAGAAAGGCACGGGAGGAACTGGTAGGAGAAAGGTACGGGGGGGAGGGAGGGAACTGTAGGGGAGAAAGGCACGGGAGGAGGAGAGAACTGTAGGGAGAAAGGCACGGGGGGAGGGAGGAAACAGGTAGGGGAGAAAGGTATGGGGAGGGAGGGAGGGAAACTAGAGAAAGGCACGGGAGGGAGGGAACTTGGTAGGGAGAAAGGCACGGGAGGGAGGGAACTGGTAGGGAGAAAGGTACGGGAGGGAACTGGTAGGAGAAAGGTACGGGAGGGAGGAAACTGGTAGGGAGAAAGGCACGGGGGAGGGAGGAACCAGGGAGAAAGGTATGGGGAGGGAGGGAGGGAACTGGTAGGAGAAAGGTGCGGGGAGGGAGGAACTGGTAGGGAGAAAGGTACGGGGGAGGGAGAGGACTGGTAGGGAGAAAGGTACGGGGGGAGGGAACTGGTAGGGAGAAAGGCACGGGGAGGGAGGGAGAGAACTGGTAGGGAGAAAGGTATGGGAGGGAGGGAACTGGTAGGGAGAAAGGTACGGGAGTGGAGGAACTGGTAGGGAGAAAGGTACGGGGAGGAACCTGGTAGGGAGAAATGTACGGGGAGGAGGGAACAGGTAGGAGAAAGGCACGGGATGGAGGGAAACTGGTAGGGAGAAATGCAGAGGGAGGGAACAGGTAGGGAGAAAGGCACGAGGGAAGGGGAGAACTGGCAGGGAGAAGGACATTAGATACTCTAGTGGTGCAGGACATTAGATACTCGAGGTGCAGGAGGTTAGATACTCTAGTGGTGCAGGACATAAGATACTCTCGTGGTGCAGGGCGTTAGATACTCTAGTGTTGCAGGGCGTTAGATACTCTAGTGGGCAGGACGTTAGATACTCTAGATGTGTAGGACATTAGATACTCTAGAGGTGTAGGACGTTAGATACTCTAGTGGCGCAGGGCGTTATATACTCTAGTGGTGCAGGACATTAGATACTCTAGAGGTGTAGGACGTTAGATACTCTGGTGGTGCAGGACATTAGATACTCTAGAGGTGTAGGGCGTTAGATACTCTAGTGGTGCAGGACATTATATACTCTAGTGGTGCAGGACGTTAGATACTCTAGTGGTGTAGGGCGTTAGATACTCTAGTGGCGCAGGACTTAGATACTCTAGTGCAGTAGGACATTGATACCTAGTGGTGCAGGCGTTAGATACTCTAGTGGCGCAGGACGTTATATATTCTAGTGGTGCAGGACATTAGATACTCTAGAGGTGTAGGGCGTTAGATACTCTGGTGGTGCAGGACATTAGATACCTAGAGGTGTAGGACGTTAGATACCTAGAGGTGTAGGACGTTAGATACTCTAGAGAGGTGTAGGACGTTAGATACTCTAGAGGTGTAGGGCGTTAGATACTCTGAGTGGTGCAGGACGTTAGATACTCTAGTGGTGCAGGACGTTAGATACTCTAGTGGTGCAGGGCGTTAGATACTCTAGAGGTGTAGGGCGTTAGATACTCTAGAGGTGCAGGGCGTTAGATACCTAGTGGCAGGACATTAGATACTCTAGAGGTGCAGGACGTTAGATACCTCTAGAGTGCAGGGCGTTAGATACCTAGAGGTGTAGGACGTTAGATACTCTAGGAGGTGTAGGACGTTAGATACTCTAGAGGTGCAGGGCGTTAGATACTCTAGTGGTGCAGGGCGTTAGATACTCTAGTGGTGCAGCGTTAGACACTCTAGTGGTGTAGGGCGTTAGATACTCTAGAATTGTAGGGCGTTAGATACTCTAGTGGTGCAGGACGTTGGGCTACTCTAGTGGTGTGCAGGGGCGCCAGATACTCTAGTGGTGCAGGACGTTAGATACTCTATTGGTGCAGGGCGTTAAGAGATACTCTAGTGGTGTAGGGCGTTAGATTACCTAGTGGTGTGGGGCGCAGATACTCTAGTGGTGCAGGGCGTTAGATACTCTAGTGGTGCAGGACGTTAGAATACTCTAGTGGTGTGGGGCGTTCGTCTCTAGTGGTGCAGGACATTAGATACTCTAGAGGTGTAGGGCGTTAAGATACTCTAGTGGTGCAGGACGTTAGATACTCTGGAGTGCAGACAGTATCCTCAGTGGAAGGAGAGAGAGTGTTAGTGCACACACAGCGTTTGATTTCCTCCCTGACATCGTCCATATGTATATAGTCTTAATTCATTCCTACTTAGATTTGTGTGTCTTGGGTGTAATTTTGTGGATATTACTTGTTAGATAATACTGCATTGTCGGAGCTAGAAGCACAAGCATTTCGCTACACCCGCAATAACATCTGCTAATCACGTGTATGTGACCAATACAATTTGATTTGATTTGAGCTGCCGGGCATGGGCAAAATTCACAGGAGGTATGTTTTTAAATGAATTTGATCAAGCTTTGTAGCCTATTGACCCCTTCTTGATGGATGAATACATTTAAATAAAATGAATTGTTTCTCTGTAATAACTAGTAATTTAATTAAATTGGCTTTAGCTAGCCAGCTAGATAGTTATGAGTTTGGGGAATTGGGAACCTAACTATGAAGCCATTTCAGGCTGTCATATAAAATAATGGGTGTATGACACCCTGTCACATCACTTGCCACAACATGGCTTTTTGATAGCGTATTTAGTTCATCCCAGTTTACACTACTGTAATGAATTTCCTCCTCTTCTTCCGAAGGAGAGGTGAAACGGATCAGAGGACCAATACGCGGTGTGGTAAGTGTCCATGGTTCTTTTAATACGTTAAGGTACACATGAACAACTGACTACAAAAAACAAGAAATGTGAAAACTCAAAACAGTCCTATCTGGGCAAAGACAGACAGGAACAATCACCCACAAACACAGTGAAACCCAGGCTACCTAAGTATGATTCTCAATCAGACAACTAATGACACCTGCCTCTGATTGAGAACCATACTAGGCCGAAACTATAGAAATACCCAAATCATAGAAAAACAAACATAGACTGCCCATCCAACTCTTGCCCTGACCATACTAACTAAATACAAAACACAGGAAATAAAGGTCAGAACGTGACAACTACAGTGTCAAGACCAAGGTGCAGCCTGAGTAGAGTTCCACATTTGAATGATAGTGAAACTTCCCAAAAACAACAAAGATGTAGCGATCATGAAATACGTAGCGCATAGAGTCACTCATCAAAAACAATATCCCAAATAGCAGGTGGGGAAAGGGACACACTAAGTATGATCCCCAATTAGAGGTAACGATTATCAGCTGCCTCCAATTGGGAACCATACACACACCAACATAGAAATATAATACCTAGAAACCCCCTAGTTACGCCCTGACCTATTACACCATAGAGAAACCCGAGGGCTCTCTATGGTCAGGGCGTGACATACAGTTATAGAACACCAGAGTTGAGAGACATTACAAATCCAAAACACTGAGGTTGAGAAACACTACAAATCCAAAACACTGAGGTTGAAAAACACACAGTTATGAGGTTGAGAAACACTACAAATCCAAAACACTGAGGTTGAAAAACACTACAGTTATAGAACACAGAGGTTGAGAAACACTACAGTTATAGAACACTGAGGTTGAGAAACACTACAAATCCAAAACACTGAGGTTGAGAAACACTACAGTTATAGAACACTGAGGTTGAGAAACACTACAGTTATAGAACACTGAGGTTGAGAAACACTACAGTTATAGAACACTGAGGTTGAGAAACACTACAAATCCAAAACACTGAGGTTGAGAAACACTACAGTTAGGTTGAGAAACACTACAGTTATAGAACACAGAGGTTGAGAAACACTACAGTTATAGAACACTGAGGTTGAGAAACACTACAAATCCAAAACACTGAGGTTGAGAAACACTACAGTTATAGAACACTGAGGTTGAGAAACACTACAGTTATAGAACACTGAGGTTGAGAAACATTACAAATCCAAAACACTGAGGTTGAGAAACACTACAGTTATAGAACACTGAGGTTGAGAAACACTACAGTTATAGAACACTGAGGTTGAGAAACATTACAAATCCAAAACACTGAGGTTGAGAAACACTACAGTTATAGAACACCGGGGTTGAGAAACATTACAGTTATAGAACACCGGGGTTGAGAAACACTACAGTTATAGAACACCGGGGTTGAGAAACATTACAAATCCAAAGCACAGAGGTTGAGAAACACTACAGTTATAGAACACTGAGGTTGAGAAACACTACAAATCCAAAACACTGAGGTTGAGAAACACTACAGTTATAGAACACTGAGGTTGAGAAACACTACAGTTATAGAACACTGAGGTTGAGAAACACTACAGTTATAGAACACTGAGGTTGAGAAACACTACAAATCCAAAACACTGAGGTTGAGAAACACTACAGTTATAGAACACTGAGGTTGAGAAACACTACAGTTATAGAACACAGAGGTTGAGAAACACTACAGTTATAGAACACTGAGGTTGAGAAACACTACAAATCCAAAACACTGACAGTTATAGAACACTGAGGTTGAGAAACACTACAGTTATAGAACACTGAGGTTGAGAAACATTACAAATCCAAAACACTGAGGTTGAGAAACACTACAGTTATAGAACACTGAGGTTGAGAAACACTACAGTTATAGAACACTGAGGTTGAGAAACATTACAAATCCAAAACACTGAGGTTGAGAAACACTACAGTTATAGAACACTGAGGTTGAGAAACATTACAAATCCAAAACACTGAGGTTGAGAAACACTACAGTTATAGAACACCGGGGTTGAGAAACATTACAGTTATAGAACACCGGGGTTGAGAAACACTACAGTTATAGAACACCGGGGTTGAGAAACATTACAAATCCAAAGCACAGAGGTTGAGAAACACTACAGTTATAGAACACTGAGGTTGAGAAACATTACAAATCCAAAGCACAGAGGTTGAGAAACACTACAGTTATAGAACACTGAGGTTGAGAAACACTACAGTTATAGAACACAGAGGTTGAGAAACATTACAAATCCAAAGCACAGAGGTTGAGAAACACTACAGTTATAGAACACTGAGGTTGAGAAACACTACAGTTATAGAACACTGAGGTTGAGAAACATTACAAATCCAAAACACTGAGGTTGAGAAACTCTACAGTTATAGAACACTGAGGTTGAGAAACACTACAGTTATAGAACACTGAGGTTGAGAAACATTACAAATCCAAAACACTGAGGTTGAGAAACACTACAGTTATAGAACACTGAGGTTGAGAAACATTACAAATCCAAAACACTGAGGTTGAGAAACACAACAGTTATAGAACACTGAGGTTGAGAAACACTACAGTTATAGAACACAGAGATTGAGAAACATTACAAATCCAAAACACTGAGGTTTAGAAACACTACAGTTATAGAACACAGAGGTTGAGAAACACTACAGTTATAGAACACAGAGGTTGAGAAACACTACAGTTATAGAACACCAGAGTTGAGAAACATTACAAATCCAAAACACTGAGGTTGAGAAACACTACAGTTATAGAACACAGAGGTTGAGAAACACTACAGTTATAGAACACAGAAACACTACAGTTCCAGAACACGGGGTTGAGAAACACTACAGTTATAGAACACAGAGGTTGAGAAACACTACAGTTATAGAACACAGAGGTTGAGAAACACTACAGTTCCAGAACACCGGGGTTGAGAAACACTACAGTTATAGAACACAGAGGTTGAGAAACACTACAGTTATAGAACACAGAGGTTGAGAAACACTACAGTTCCAGAACACCGGGGTTGAGAAACACTACAGTTATAGAACACCGGGGTTGAGAAACACTACAGTTATAGAACACAGATGTTGAGAAACACTACAGTTCCAGAACACCGGGGTTGAGAAACACTACAGTTCCAGAACACAGAGGTTGAGAAACACTACAGTTATAGAACACAGAGGTTGAGAAACACTACAGTTCCAGAACACCGGGGTTGAGAAACACTACAATTATAGAACACCGGGGTTGAGAAACACTACAGTTATAGAACACCGGGGTTGAGAAACTACAGTTTGCACCCATCTCCATTTATCCAGCTGTGTCTCATCCTGATCTAATTGCCTTGCTCAGGGACTCCAAAAAT
>NW_025755786.1:0-7349 GCF_021184085.1 Oncorhynchus gorbuscha
TCCTAACCAGTAGACCACCAGGGAAGGGTACCACATTGCAAATCGGTTCCCAGTGTGAGCTGGTACATATGTGCGATAACCTATATTCATTGTGACAGGTTGCACAAGTAAACATGTAGCAAAAGATTAGTTCCCTGAACGGGAATCGAACCCGAGCCGCGGCGGTGAGAGCGCCGAATCCTAACCACTAGACCACCAGGGAAGGATAATACAGTGAAAATTGGTTCTCAGTGTGAGCTGGTACATATGTGCGATAACCTTCTATATTCATTGTGACAGGTTGTAGAAGTAAAGATGTAGCAAAAGAGTAGTTCCCTGACCGGGAATCGAACCCGGGCCGCGGCGGTGAGAGCGCCGAATCCTAACCACTAGACCACCAGGGAAGGGTACGACAGTGCAAATCGGTTCCAAGTGTGAGCTGGTACATATGTGCGATAACCTATATTCATTGTGACAGGTTGTACAAGTAAACATGTAGCAAAAGATTAGTTCTCTGACCGTGAATCGAACCCGGGCCGCAGCGGTGAGAGCGCCGAATCCTAACCACTAGGGAAGGGTACTACAGTGCAAATCAGGAGTCGAACTGGGAGTCGAACCACCAGGGAAGGGTACTACAGTGGAAATCGGGAGTAAAACCCGGGCCACGGCGGTGAGAGCGCCGAATCCTAACCACTAGACCACCAGGGAAGGGTACTACAGTGCAAATCGGTTCCCAGTGTGAGCTGGTACATATGTGCGATAACCTTCTATATTCATTGTGACAGGTTGCACACGTAAACATGTAGCAAAAGAGCAGTTCACTGACCGGGAATCGAATCCTAACCACTAGACCACCAGGGAAGGATACTACAGTGCAATTCGTTTCCCAGTTTGAAATGGTACATATAGTTGAAGTCGTAAGTTTCCATCCACTTAGGCTGGAGTCATTAAAACTTTGGGTCGAAAAGTGCAAATCCATCCCAGAACAACAGCAAAGGACCTTGTGAAGATGCTGGAGGAAACAGGTACAAAATGGTCTATATCCACAGGCAAAGAGTCCTATATCGACATACCCCCGAGAGGCCGCTCAGCAAGGAAGAAGCTACTGCTCCAAAACCGCCATAAAAAGCCATACTACAGTTTGGGGACAAAGATCCTAGTTATTGGAGAAATGTCCTCCTTGGTCTGATGAAACAAAATCGAACTGTTTGGCCACAATGACCATTGTTATGTTTGAGGGAAAAGGAGGCTTTCTGCCGAAGAACACCATCATGTTGTGGGGGTCCTTTGCTGCAGGAGAGTCTGGTGCACCACTAGAACACCTGAAGGACACTGCAGGCAAATCGGTTTGCAATTTGAAGTGGTACATATGTGCGACAACCTACTAAATTCATAGTAACAGGTTGCACAAGTAAACAAGGAGAATAGACTATTTCCCTGACCAGGAATCGAACCCAGGCCGCGGGGCGGTGAGAGCGCCGAATCCTAACCACTAGACCACCAGGGAAGGATAATACAGTGCAAATTGGTTCTCAGTGTGAGCTGGTACATATAAAGATAACCTTCTATATTCATTGTGACAGGTTGTACAAGTAAAGATGTAGCAAAAGAGTAGTTCCCTGACCGAATCGAACCCGGGCCGGGCGGTGAGAGCGTAAATCCTAACCACTAGACCACCAGGGAAGGGTACGACAGTGCAAATCGGTTCCAAGTGTGAGCTGGTACATATGTGTGATAACCTTCTATATTCATTGTGACAGGTTGTACAAGTAAACATGTAGCAATATAGTAGTTCCCTGACCGGGAATCGAACCCGGGCCGCGGCGTGAGAGCGCCCCGGAATCCTAACCACTAGACGAACAGGGAAGGGTACTACAGTGCAATTCGTTTCCCAGTTTGAAATGGTACATATAGTTGAAGTCGTAAGTTTCCATCCACTTAGGCTGGAGTCATTAAAACCTGTTTGTCAACCCTCCCCACATTTCTTGCTAACAAACGATCGCTTTGGCAGACGGTTAGACATCTACTTTGTGCATGACACAAGTCATTTTTCCAACAATTGTTTACATTGGGATTATTTCACTTATAAGTCACTGTATCACAAATTCAGTGGGCCAGAAGTTTACATACAATAAGTTGGCTGTGCCTTTAAACAGTTTGTAAAATTCCCGAAAATGATGTCATGGCTTTAGAAGCTTCTGATAGGCTAATTGACATCCTTGAGTCAATTGGAGGAGTACCTGTAGATGTATTTCAAGGCCTACCTTCAAACCTTCAGTGCCTCTTTTTTGCTTGACTCCATGGGGAAAAAGCAAAGGAAATCAGGCAAAACCTCAGAAAAAAATGTAGACCTCCACAAGTCTGGTTCCTCCTCTGGGAGCAATTTCCAAACGCCTGAAGGTACCTCGCTCATCTGTAGAAACAATAGTACGCAAGTATAAACACCATGGTATGGCGCAGGCGTCATACCGCTCAGGAAGGAGACGCTGCTCCTCCTAGAGATGAACGTACTTTGGGTCGAAAAGTGCAAATCCATCCCAGAACAACAGCAAAGGACCTTGTGAAGATGCTGAGGAAACAGGTACAAAATGGTCTATATCCACAGGCAAACGAGTCCTATATCGACATACCGAGAGCCCGCTCAGAACACCATCATCATGTGCACCACCAGAACACCTGGGAAGGACACTGCAGTGTGCAGTTGAGATGCTGACAACCTCCTATATTCATTGTGACAGGTTGCACAAGTAAACATGTAGCAAGGTGTTCCCTGAACGGGAATCACGGTGAGAGAATCCTAACCACTAGACCACAGGGAAGGGACAGGCAAATCGGTTCCCAGTGTGAGCTGGTACATATGTGATAACCTTCATAATGTGACAGGTTGCACAAGTAAACATGTAGCAAAAGATTAGTTCCCTGAACGGAATCGAACCCGGGCAGCGGCTGTGAGAGCGCCGAATCCTAAGCACTAGACCACCAGGGAAGGGTACAACATTTCAAATCGGTTTCCCCAGTGTGAGCTGCTACATATGTGCGATAACCTTCTATATTCATTGTGACAGGTTGCACACGTAAACATGTAGCAAAAAGAGCAGTTCACTGACCGGGAATCGAATCCTAACCACTAGACCACCAGGGAAGGATACTACAGTGCATTCGTTTCCCAGTTTGAAATGGTACATATAGTTGAAGTCGTAAGTTTCCATCCACTTAGGCTGGAGTCATTAAAACTTTAGGTCGAAAAGTGCAAATCCATCCCAGAACAACAGCAAAGGACCTTGTGAAGATGCTGAGGAAACAGGTACAAAATGGTCTATATCCACAGGCAAACGAGTCCTATATCGACATACCCTGAGAGGCCGCTCAGCAAGGAAGAAGCTACTGCTCCAAAACCGCCATAAAAGCCATACTACAGTTTGGGGACAAAGATCTCTAGTTTTTGGAGAAATGTCCTCTGGTCTGATGAAACAAAAATCGAACTGTTTGGACATAATGACCATTGTTATGTTTGGAGGGAAAAGGGGAGGCTTTCAAGCCGAAAGAACACCATCATGTTGTGGGGGTGCTTTGCTGCAGGAGGGTCTGGTGCACCACTAGGAACACCTGGGAAGGACACTGCAGGGCAAATCGGTTTAATTTGAAGTGGTACATATGTGCGACAACCTACTAAATTCATAGTGACAGGTTGCACAAGTAAACAAGGAGAATAGACTATTTCCCTGACCAGGAATCGAACCCAGGCCGCAGCGGTGAGCACCGAATCCTAACCACTAGACCACAGGGAAGGATAATACAGGAAGGTTCTCAGTGTACTACAGTGAAAATCAGTTCTCAGTCTGAACCCGTTCCCGGAGCATGTGGTGCCATATGTGCAATAGCCTGCAATAACCTATATTCATTGTGACAGGTTGTACAAGTAAACATGTAGCAAAAAGAGTAGTTCCTGACCGGAATCAAAACCTGGACGTGGCGGTGGAGCGCGAAGATCTAACCACTAGACCACCAGGGAAGGGTACAACAGTGCAAATCGGTTCCCAGTGTAGGGAACTGGAGTGGGATCTCGGGACAGTAAGACAGAGACTGGGTTTTTGGGGACTACGACAGTTGACTTTTGAGGGCAAGGTTTTTAATCATCAAAGCTGTGATTTTACCTGTGCTTTTACTAATCAGTTCTGTTTTATCCCCCCGAAGGGAGTATTTTAGCCCTGGAGCGGATGCTCTTCTACTCTGTGGGGAAGCAAGTGGGAGAGGCTGAGGAGGGAGGTGGTCAAGAGGCCCAGGTCAAGGGGGAAGAGCCTGACCTCTACTTGTTCCTGGGCAGCCGCTGCAGCATTACATCTGACTCTTGCCACCTCCCCGGTCAATAACAAGACACAGGCCCTCGCACGGTTCTGGCTGGGATCTTACCTCAGGACACTGAGGCTGATCCCAGTCGACCTCGAAACCCCAGTCTCTCCTGCTCCCCACCCACTACTTCCAGCTCCAGAAATTTTTAAGACATTTTTAAACTGGAAAAGGAAGCAGTCACGGTTTTAACTAAACACCGCTCTTCTCTCTCTTGTGCAGGAGCGGGAACCAGTATGTCAGTGCGCGGGCTCGCTATGGCGAGCCCACATGATCTGGCGCAACGTGGCCCATCCTGCTCTCCTGAATCGGCATCGGGACCCCTGTCCTGGATGGTGGCCCACGATATCCTCCCGGTCAGGGCCGTTATGCACTCACGGGGCATGGCGAGGACATCCAGCGTGCCCCCCGACCAGGCTGCAGCCAAGAAGAGTCGGTGAGGCACATGCTCTGGGAGTGCAGAGCCGCCAGGGACCTGTGGAAGGAAGCAGGCCCCTGATCACCTCGTGTCTGCCAGCAGGGAGGACCCTAACACCTCAGCTCGTGCTGTACGGGGTGGGCGAAGGCCATTCCACCGAGGCCTTCACCAAGTTCTGGCCCACCCTCACGTGTCTGAAGGAAGCACTGTGGTCCTCCGTAACCTGCTGGTAGCAAAAAGCGTAGAGACCACCCCCAGGCAGTGGCCATGGTAGCCACGGAAGCCCTGGGGTGGTACGAACGGAAGGGGGCCTCGACCCCAGTGAAGTCCCCACAACACCCCTAGGTCAGCGGCCACGGCCTGGCTAGCGCTGCAGCGCCTAGGGCGATGCGCCTAGGGGAGGGATCTCCTCTGGGCCCCAAAGGGCTGAGACTGATGGTCTATTCGGGGAGAGCAGGATGAGGCGAGTTTGATAAAGGACTCACCCCGCTCCTGTACAAGCCCGATTGAAGACAGCCTTTTAACAAAGTGACTTTTAACATGTTTCTAACGTCTTAAAAATGTTTTAACTTTGTTGAATCATTTTACATTTTTAAATGGCTTTTACAGATTTCTTTTTACAAAGAAAGTACTTTTATTCATAGTTATTGTCATTGGTTTTAACAACACGTACTTTTAACAAATTTAAATGTAAATTCAAATGCTGTGTTTATGCCTTGTTGCCGTTTTTATGTGTATAAATGATTAAATTAATGCATGAGCTGTTTTTTTTAAGCAATTGTGAGAAATAAAACTTTTCCAAAAGAAAAAAAATGTGCGACAACCTACTAAATTCATAGTGACAGGTTGCACAAGTAAACAAGGAGATAGACTACACTAATGGAGATGAACAGACCACTGCAATGATGAGCACCGAATCCTAACCACTATGAAACCACCAAAGGAAGAGAATTTACAGTTCAAATCGGTTCCCAAGTGTAGGCTGAATTTGTCAAATAACCTTCTATATTCATTGTGACAGGTTGCACAAGTAAACATGTAGCAAAAGAGTAGGTCCCTGACCGGGAATCGAAACCGGGCCGCGGCGGTGAGAGCGCCGAATCCTAACCACTAGACCACCAGGGAAGCGTAGCACAGTGCAAATCAGGAGTCGAACTGGGAGTCGAACCACCAGGGAAGGGTACTACAGTGGAAATCGGGAGTCGAACCCGGGCCGCGGCGGTGAGAGCGCCGAATCCTAACCACTAGACCACCAGGGAAGGGTACTACAGTGCAATTCGTTTCCCAGTTTGAAATGGTACATTTAGTTGAAGTCGTAAGTTTCCATCCACTTAGGCTGGAGTCATTAAAACCTGTTTGTCAACCCCTCCACACATTTCTTGCTAACAAACGATAGTTTTGGCAGTCGGTTAGGACATCTACTTTGTGCATGACACAAGTAATTTTTCCAACAATTGTTTACATTGGGATTATTTCACTTATAATTCACTGTATCACAAATTCAGTGGGCCAGAAGTTTACATACACTAAGTTGGTTGTGCCTTTAAACAGTTTGTAAAATTCCCGAAAATGATGTCATGGCTTTAGAAGCTTCTGATAGGCTAATTGACATCCTTTGAGTCAATTGGAGGTGTACCTGTAGATGTATTTCAAGGCCTACCTTCAAACTCAGTGCCTCTTTGCTTGACTCCATGGGAAAAGCAAAGGAAATCAGGCAAGACCTCAGAAAAAATGTAGACCTCCACAAGTCTGGTTCCTCCTTGGGAGCAATTTCCAAACGCCTGAAGGTACCTCGCTCATCTGTAGAAACAATAGTACGCAAGTATAAACACCATGGTATGACGCAGGCGTCATACCGCTCAGGAAGGAGACGCGTTCTCTCTCCTAGAGATGAACGTACTTTGGGTCGAAAAGTGCAAATCCATCCCAGAACAACAGCAAAGGACCTTGTGAAGATGCTGGAGGAAACAGGTACAAAATGGTCTATATCCACAGGCAAACGAGTCCTATATCGACATACCCCGAGAGGCCGCTCAGCAAGGAAGAAGCTACTGCTCCAAAACCGCCATAAAAAAGCCATACTACAGTTTGGGGACAAAGATCCTAGTTTTTGCAATAACCTAGTTTTTGCGCCGAATCCTAACCACTAGACCACCAGGGAAGGGTACTACAGTGCAAATCGGTTCCCAGTGTGAGCTGGTACATATGTGCGATAACCTTCTATATTCATTGTGACAGGTTGCACAAGTAAACATGTAGCAAAAGAGTAGTTCCCTGACCGGGAATCGAACCCGGGCCGCGGCGGTGAGAGCACCGAATCCTAACCACTAGACCACCAGGGAAGGGTACTACAGTGCAAATCGGTTCCAAGTGTGAGCTGGTACATATGTGCGATAACCTTCTGTATTCATTGTGACAGGTTGTTCAAGTAAACATGTAGCAAAAGAGTAGTTCCCTGACCGGGAATCAAAACCTGGACGTGGCGGTGAGAGCGCCGAATCCTAACCACTAGACCACCAGGGAAGGGTACAACAGTGCAAATCGGTTCCCAGTGTGAGCTGGTACATATGTGCGATAACCTTCTATATTCATTGTGACAGGTTGT
>NW_025755787.1:0-7346 GCF_021184085.1 Oncorhynchus gorbuscha
TTGTACTTCGTTCAGTTACGTATTGCTAGGAGGGCATTAGTCTACAGAACTAAAAGATGACTAGGTGATTCCACTTGATAATCATGCCAAGGAGAGGGAGGGCATTAGTCTACAGAACTAAAAAGATGACTAGGTGATTCCACTTGATAATCATGCCAAGGAGAGGGAGGGCATTAGTCTACAGAACTAAAAAGATCTAAAGATTCTAAAGATGACATCATACTTGAGTCAGAATATCCCATCCACTTTAATAATAATCTAACTTCACCCGACCCTGATTTGACCTGACCTAACCCTGCCCTACCTTACCCGACCCTGATTTGACCTGACCTAACCCTGCCCTACCTTACCGGACCTGATTTGACCTGACCTAACCCTGCCCTACCTTACCCGACCTGATTTGACCTGACCTAACCCTGCCCTACCTTACCCGACCCTGATTTGACCTGACCTAACCCTGCCCTACATTACACAACCTGATTTGACCTGACCTAACCCTGCCCTACCTTACCCGACCCTGATTTGACCTGACCTAACCCTGCCCTACCTTACCCGACCCTGATTTGACCTGACCTAACCCTGCCCTACCTTACCCGACCTGATTTGACCTGACCTAACCCTGCCCTACCTTACCCAACCTGATTTGACCTGACCTGACCTAACCCTGCCCTACCTTACCCGACCTGATTTGACCTGACCTGACCTGACCTAACCCTGCCCTACCTTACCCAACCTGATTTGACCTGACCTGACCTAACCCTGCCCTACCTTACCTGACCTGATAGTGTGGTTGTTGGTATTTACACAGAACCCACAGAATCAAATCAAATCAAATGTATTTATATAGCCCTTCGTACATCAGCTGATATCTCAAAGTGCTGTACAGAAACCCAGCCTAAAACCCCAAACAGCAAACAATGCAGGTGTAAAAGCACCCTGTCTGTCCTGATAGTGTGGTTGTTGGTATTTATACAGAACCCTGTCTGTCCTGATAGTGTGGTTGTTGGTATTTACACAGAACCCTGTCTGACCTGACAGTGTGGTTGTTGGTATTTACACAGAACCCTGTCTGACCTGACAGTGTGGTTGATAGTGGGAAATCTCAGACTTCAGTGAGTTCAAGACAACTGGGAACTCTGGGGAAAAAAACAAACATTATCCGACTGGGAAAATACATTTTGAACAGTCATCCAACTTGGAATTGCAAGTCGAGAACTCAGGCCTCTTTCTTCACCTCCGACCCCTGACGTCATAATGAGTCGACCCTGTTTGACCGCCCAGTTGTCTTGAACCATAAATCCACAGAATGACACACTTCCTTTTATTTTTATTTAATCTTTATTTATACAGGTTTTCCTCACTGAGATAACGTCTCTTTTCCAGGAGAGACCTGGTCCAATAGCAGCCAAGAGAGACCTGGTCCAATAGCAGCCAAGAGAGACCTGGTCCAATAGCAGCCAAGAGAGACCTGGTCCAATAGCAGCCAAGAGAGACCTGGTCCAATAGCAGCAAGGGGGAACAACGTTTCAGGCAAAACAACTTACATACACTAACACAACATTAAACAACACTATAAACACACATACAGTACGACAAAAACATTTAACATTTTCGTACTGTTAGAAGCAAATCAGAATGGGACCGTAATTTATATTTATATACCGACCTGACTAAAAAAGAACTGAGATAAAGTGGCATTTTCCCCAATATGGCCTTATAAATCAGTGTATACCAGTGTTTAAGCCTACGCGAGGTCAATGACGACCAGCCAACAGAGCTGTTGACATCACAATGATGTGTTAGCCGTTTCTGATGTGTAATGAACCCGAGGGCTGTATGATACACTGAATCAAGTGTTCTCAGGGTCGTGGCTGAGGCCTGCATATATATATCATCACTACAATCTAAAACCGACAGTAATGTACATCGTACCAGCTCCTTCCTGGCCTCCAGAGAAAAACGAGCCTTATGCCGGTAATAAAAACCTATTCTCAGTTTGAGCTTCCTTATCGAGTTCTCTACATGCACAGTGAAACTCAGCTTGTCATCAACCCACACACCCAAATCTTTGTACACTTTAACTTGCTCTATAGTATGTCCAGACAATGTAGCAATGACATGATTAATAACATGCCTGGCATTTGACAATACCATGCATTTAGTTTAACCTGAATTTAGAACCAGCTTTAAATCATACAGATTCTGTTGTATGATATTAAATGCTCTTTGGTCATTTTCAAAAGCTAAAGATAAACTACTACCACTTGAATAAAGAACAGTATCATATGCAAAAAAATGAACATCCGCTGTTTCAATAAGATCCCCAATGTTGTTGGTATACAAAATGAACAACAGTGAGCCCAAAATAGAACCTTGCGGAACACCTGAGCACACCTCTATGGACTCAGATTTACAACCATCTGCCTTTACACATTGTGTACAATTTGATAGGTAATTTATAAACCAATCTAGAGCATGACCAGTAATTCCACAACATTTGAACCTTTGCACTAACACAGCATGGTCCACTGTGACAAAAGCCTTCGACAAATCAATAAAGACAGACAACACAATGTAACTTCTTACCAAGATCACAGTGGACGTCATTTAAAACCTTCACTGTTGCTGAAACAGTGCTGTGGCCAGACCTAAAAACCTGATTACATTCCATTTAAGATGTTGTTTTCTTGGAAATAGGCATTTAGCTGCCTACTACCTAAGGACTCCAGTACCTTTTGACAGTACAGACTCTTTTGATATGAGTCGATAGTTGTCAAGTAGCGAAGGATCTCCACCTTTCCTGTTCAAGTGAGCCCAGCACAACAAGGTGAGTCAAACAATGTCTTATATGCTGCTGAATAAATGATGGAATATGCCTATCTATACTGTAGCTAAGAAAGTAGTACTAAGTGTATGCTGTGCAGTAAGCTGTTAGTAGCCCATGTGCCTCACCCTAATAATTTGTTCCCTTTTCCCCTCATAACTGAGCCTACTGTTCTGACTTGGTGGTGCACATGTAGCCTATAGTCTGTTTTAGAGAAATGTCCTCATTGAATATTGTAAGAGCTTTCATTGTCGAACTTATATGCCCACTTTACTTATCCTGCGGTTCTGACTTGGTGTACAGAGAGAACACTGTAAGAACAGCCTATGTTCTAAATTCTGTCACTGTACATTTCAAAAGTGCTGAACGAATGTTTACATTGACAATGTCTGTCCTAGCTCACTCATTGTCTTAATGGAAATGATGGATTGCCTCTTATCCGCTCATCGCACCCTTATGCCATAGTTTGTACATATCCATTTTCAGTAGAAACCACATTTGTATAAGCAAGTCAGCCATATCAGCTATGTTTTTCAAAAAGGTACTAAATGAGGCTGAATGAACTGTTTCACTGTCAGACAAGGCTCTGCTGATAACCAGGTGAAAGCAGTGGTAAGGTTGTGGGACTGCTGATGGGACTCTGCTGTTTGGACAGCTTTATGTCGGCCCTAACAGTTTGTGGGCACCGTTCGTCACCATTATAGTGCAATTCATGTATTGTTTAGTATTTGTGTTTTGCTTTGTTTGTGTAGTGGCTTTGCTGGCATGCATCCCAAATATTTGGAGTTTGCCACAAGGTGTACATGCTAAAATCGCCACTGATCCACAGCACTGGCAAACTCTGACCAATATGGCTGACCTTCACCCATCATAAGAGCTCATGTTCATTTCTAGTATTCTAATTCTATTATTCTAATTCTAGTATTCTAATGCTATTATTCTAATTCTAGAATTCTAATTCTTAATTCTAAGGTTCAAGTTTTAATGTCAAGTGCACAAGTACAGTGAAATGCCTTTCTTTCCAACTCTAAACCCAACAATGCAGTAATCAATATCAAATGTATCACTAAAAATCACAAGGTAGAACAGGAAACACGATTAATAAAAATAAGAAATAAGCAGAATGAGAGAAAGTAAGAAACTATACTATACAGGGTCAGTACCAGTACCATATTAACAATGTACAGGGATACTGGAGTGATGGAGGTAGATATGTATAGGGAAGGAGACAGGGATACTGGAGTGTTGGAGGTAGATATGTATAGGGAAGGAGACAGGGATACTGGAGTGATGGAGGTAGATATGTATAGGGGGAAGGAGACAGGGATACTGGAGTGATGGAGGTAGATATGTATAGGGGGAAGGAGACAGGATACTGGAGTGTTGGAGGTAGATATGTATAGGGGGAAGGAGAGGGATACTGGAGTGATGGAGGTAGATATGTATAGGGAAGGAGACAGGGATACTGGAGTGATGGAGGTAGATATGTATAGGGAAGGAGACAGGGATACTGGAGTGGAGGTAGATATGTATAGGGGGAAGGAGACAGGGATACTGGAGTGATGGAGGTAGATATAGGGGAAGGGAGACAGGGATACTGGAGTGATGGAGATCCGTGTTTGAGATCTTTGTAGGTTTCTCTGGCCTTGTCTCAGGATGGTAGTTGGTGATTTCAAGATCCCTCTAGTGGTGTGGGGGCTGTGCTTTGGCAAAGTGGGGTGGGGTTATATCCTTCCTGTTTGGCCCTGTCCGGGGTGTCCTCGGATGGGGCCACAGGGTCTCCTGACCCCTCCTGTCTCAGCCTCCAGTATTTATGCAGTAGTTTTATGTGTCGGGGCTGGGGTCAGTTTGTTTATCTGGAGTACTTCTCCTGTCCTATTCAGGTGTCCTGTGAATCTAAGTGTGCGTTCTCTAATTCTCTCCTTCTCTCTTTCTTTCTCTCTCTCGGAGGACCTGGCCCTAGGACCCTCAGGGATGATGACTCCTTGCTGTCCCCCAGTCCACCTGGCCATGCTGCTGCTCCAGACTGGCCTGGGCCTAGGATGTCCCAGGACTACCTGACATGAGGACTCCTTGCTGTCCCCAGTCCACCTGGCCATGCTCCTGCTCCAGTTTCAACTGTTCTGCCTTACTATTATTCAACCATGCTGGTCATTTATGAACATTTGAACATCTTGGCCACGTTCTGTTATAATCTCCACCCGGCACAGCCAGAAGAGGACTGGCCACCCCACATATGCTCTCTCTAATTCTCTCTTTCTTTCTCTCTCTCGGAGGACCTGAGCCCTAGGACCGTGCCCCAGGACTACCTGACATGATGGCTCCTTGCTGTCCCCAGTCCACCTGACTGTGCTGCTGCTCAGTTTCAACTGTTCTGCCTTATTATTATTTTGACCATGCTGGTCATTTTATGAACATTTGAACATCTTGGTCATGTTCTGTTATAATCTCTAACCGGCACAGCCAGAAGAGGACTGGCCACCCCACATAGCCCGGTTCTCTAGGTTTCTTCCTAGGTTTTGGCCTTTCTAGGGAGTTTTCCTAGCCACCGTGCTTTTACACCTGCATTGTTTGCTGTTTGGGTTTTAGGCTGGGTTTCTGTACAGCACTTTTTGAGATATCAGCTGATGCAAGGGCTATAAATAAATTTGATTTGATTTTGATTTGATGGAGGTAGATATGTATAGGGGGAAGGAGACAGGGATACTGGAGTGATGGAGGTAGATATGTATAGGGGGGAAGGAGACAGGGATACTGGAGTGATGGAGGTAGATATGTATAGGGGGAAGGAGACTAGGCATCAGGATGTATAATAAACAGAGTAGCAGCAGCGTCAATGAATCAAATCAAATCAAATTTATTTATATAGCCCTTCGTACATCAGCTGATATCTCAAAGTGCAGAACATGATATCTCAAAGTGCAGAACATGACCAAGATGTTCAAATGTTCATGGTTAGCTCAGTTGGTAGAGCATGGCGCTTGTAACGCCAGGGTAGTGGGTTCGATCCCCGGGACCACCCATACGTAGAATGTATGCACACATGACTGTAAGTCGCTTTGGATAAAAGCGTCTGCTAAATGGCATATATTATATTATTATTATATTATTATTATATTATATTATTATTATATATTACCAGCATGGTCAAATAATAATAAGGCAGAACAGTTGAAACTAGACGCTTAGCACAGTCAGAGTGGACTGGGGACAGCAAGGAGCCATCATGTCAGGTAGTCCTGGGGCACGGTCCTAGGGCTCAGGTCCTCCGAGAGAGAGAAAGAAAGAGAGAATTAGAGAGCATATGTGGGGTGGCCAGTCCTCTTCTGGCTGTGCCGGGTGGAGATTATAACAGAACGTGGCCAAGATGTTCAAATGTTCATAAATGACCAGCATGGTTGAATAATAGTAAGGCAGAACAGTTGAAACTGGAGCACATGAAGATGGTGTGTGTGTCTGTGTGTCTGTGTGTCTGTCTGTGTGTCTGTGTGTCTGTGTGTCTGTGTGTCTGTGTGTCTGTGTGTCTGTGTGTGTGTGTCTGTGTGTGTGTGTGTGTGTGTGTGTGTGTGTGTGTGTGTGTGTGTGTGTGTGTGTGTGTGTGTGTGTGTGTGTGTGTGTGTGTGTGTGTGTACATAGAGACAACAAAATATATATATTCAAGGGTCAACATAGTCTGTGTTGCCATTTCGTTAACTATTTATCTTATGGGGATAGAAGCTGTTCAGGAGCCTGTCGATGTCAAACTTGCTGCTCCAGTACCACTTGCCATACAGAAACAGAGAGAACACTCTATATCTTGGGTGTCTGAAATCTTTAACGATTTTTCGGGCCTTTCCTTTCACTACCCTCTGATATAGAGGTCCTGGATGGCAGGGAGCTGGGCCCCAGTGATGTACTGGGCTGTCCTCACTACCCTCTGATATAGAGGTCCTGGATGGTAGGGAGCTGGGCCCCAGTGATGTACTGGGCTGTCCTCACCACCCTCTGATATAGAGGTTCTGGATGGCAGGGAGCTGGGCCCCAGTGATGTACTGGGCTGTCCTCACCACCCTCTGATATAGAGGTCCTGGATGGCAGGGAGCTGGGCCCCAGTGATGTACTGGGCTGTCCTCACCACCCTCTGATATAGAGGTTCTGGATGGCAGGGAGCTGGGCCCCAGTGATGTACTGGGCTGTCCTCACCACCCTCTGATATAGAGGTTCTGGATGGCAGGGAGCTGGGCCCCAGTGATGTACTGGGCTGTCCTCACTACCCTCTGATATAGAGGTCCTGGATGGCAGGGAGCTGGGCCCCAGTGATGTACTGGGCTGTCCTCACTACCCTCTGATATAGAGGTCCTGGATGGCAGGGAGCTGGGCCCCAGTGATGTACTGGGCTGTCCTCACCACCCTCTGATATAGAGGTTCTGGATGACAGGGAGCTGGGCCCCAGTGATGTACTCGGCTGTCCTCACTACCCTCTGATATAGAGGTCCTGGATGGCAGGGAGCTGGGCCCAGTGATGTACTGGGCTGTCCTCACC
>NW_025755788.1:0-7346 GCF_021184085.1 Oncorhynchus gorbuscha
ACGATGAAAGATGTGCGTCTGTGTTCTCGGAAGAAAAGCAAGGAAAAATCCCTCTCCGTTCCAACATACTGAACCTTAGTAGTCGAGGAATATGTGTGTGATCCCACACAGTCCTATTGTGGTAGGAACAGGAGAGAGGCGTCCCGTGTTTCCACTGTAATGGGTCTGGCATGGTGCCACGGTTGGGGGGCGCTGACTGACAACGAGGGCAGGATGGAGACTAGATAACGAAATGGAACTAACATGGCATGGGACACCCGTTTCTCCAGTGTACGATCAGAGAGCGGTAGAATATTAGCCCAAAAAAACAGGGAGATGGATAGAGGTGTTTCTCTACTCTGTACCCAGGGCTGGAAGGAAGGAAGGAAGGGAGGAAGGGAGATGGATAGAGGTGTTTCTCTACTCTGTACCCAGGGCTGGAAGGAAGGAAGGAAGGGAGATGGATAGAGGTGTTTCTCTACTCTGTACCCAGGGCTGGAAGGAAGGAAGGAAGGGAGATGGATAGAGGTGTTTCTCTACTCTGTACCCAGGGCTGGAAGGAAGGAAGGAAGGGAGATGGATAGAGGTGTTTCTCTACTCTGTACCCAGGGCTGGAAGGAAGGGAGATGGATAGAGGTGTTTCTCTACTCTGTACCCAGGGCTGGAAGGAAGAGAGATGGATAGAGGTGTTTCTCTACTCTGTACCCAGGGCTGGAAGGAAGGAAAGAAGGAAGGAAGGAAGGGAGATGGATAGAGGTGTTTCTCTACTCTGTACCCAGGGCTGGAAGGAAGGAAGGAAGGAAGGAAGGAAGGAAGGAAGGAAGGAAGGAAGGAAGGAGGAGGAAGGGAGATGGATAGAGGTGTTTCTCTACTCTGTACCCAGGGCTGGAAGGAAGGAAGGAAGGAAGGAAGGAAGGAAGGGAGATGGATAGAGGTGTTTCTCTACTCTGTACCCAGGGCTGGAAGGAAGGAAGGGAGATGGATAGAGGTGTTTCTCTACTCTGTACCCAGGGCTGGAAGGAAGGAAGGGAGATGGATAGAGGTGTTTCTCTACTCTGTACCCAGGGCTGGAAGGAAGGAAGGAAGGAAGGAAGGGAGATGGATAGAGGTGTTTCTCTACTCTGTACCCAGGGCTGGAAGGAAGGAAGGAAGGGAGATGGATAGAGGTGTTTCTCTACTCTGTACCCAGGGCTGGAAGGAAGGAAGGAAGGGAGATGGATAGAGGTGTTTCTCTACTCTGTACCCAGGGCTGGAAGGAAGGAAGGAAGGGAGATGGATAGAGGTGTTTCTCTACTCTGTACCCAGGGCTGGAAGGAAGGAAGGAAGGGAGATGGATAGAGGTGTTTCTCTACTCTGTACCCAGGGCTGGAAGGAAGGAAGGAAGGGAGATGGATAGAGGTGTTTCTCTACTCTGTACCCAGGGCTGGAAGGAAGGGAGATGGATAGAGGTGTTTCTCTACTCTGTACCCAGGGCTGGAAGGAAGGGAGATGGATAGAGGTGTTTCTCTACTCTGTACCCAGGGCTGGAAGGAAGGAAAGAAGGAAGGAAGGAAGGGAGATGGATAGAGGTGTTTCTCTACTCTGTACCCAGGGCTGGAAGGAAGGAAGGAAGGAAGGAAGGAAGGAGGAGGAAGGGAGATGGATAGAGGTGTTTCTCTACTCTGTACCCAGGGCTGGAAGGAAGGAAGGGAGATGGATAGAGGTGTTTCTCTACTCTGTACCCAGGGCTGGAAGGAAGGAAGGAAGGAAGGAAGGAAGGAAGGAAGGAAGGAAGGAAGGAAGGAGGAGGAAGGGAGATGGATAGAGGTGTTTCTCTACTCTGTACCCAGGGCTGGAAGGAAGGAAGGGAGATGGATAGAGGTGTTTCTCTACTCTGTACCCAGGGCTGGAAGGAAGGAAGGGAGATGGATAGAGGTGTTTCTCTACTCTGTACCCAGGGCTGGAAGGAAGGAAGGAAGGAAGGAAGGGAGATGGATAGAGGTGTTTCTCTACTCTGTACCCATGGCTGGAATCCGGCGGCTCCAGGAGCAGCTGACTGCTGATTGGCTGACTGTTGCTGCATCATTGGATCCTCATCAGTCGCCTGGGGAATCACAACCATGTCAGGTTTCACACACAATCTAAAAAGACATGATCTTATCACCATCACAACTGAAACAGGATCCAAAATGTCTGCACAGGATCAGACAAAGACACAGGGATGCATTTTCATAACATATTAGAGCATCCTTCCACGACCCTGCATCCCCCGGCAGCATCCTTCCACGACCCTGCATCCCCCGGCAGCATCCTTCCACGACCCTGCATCCCCCGGCAGCATCCTTCCACGACCCTGCATCCCCGGCAGCATCCTTCCACGACCCTGCATCCCCGGCAGCATCCTTCCACGACCCTGCATCCCCGGCAGCATCCTTCCCTGCATCCCCCGGCAGCATCCTTCCCTGCATCCCCGGCAGCATCCTTCCCTGCATCCCCCGGCAGCATCCTTCCCTGCATCCCCCGGCAGCATCCTTCCCTGCATCCCCCGGCAGCATCCTTCCCTGCATCCCCGGCAGCATCCTTCCCTGCATCCCCGCAGCATCCTTCCCTGCATCCCCCGGCAGCATCCTTCCCTGCATCCCCCGGCAGCATCCTTCCCTGCATCCCCCGGCAGCATCCTTCCCTGCATCCCCGGCAGCATCCTTCCACGACCCTGCATCCCCGGCAGCATCCTTCCACGACCCTGCATCCCCGGCAGCATCCTTCCACGACCCTGCATCCCCCCCGGCAGCATCCTTCCACGACCCTGCATCCCCCGGCAGCATCCTTCCACGACCCTGCATCCCCCGGCAGCATCCTTCCACGACCCTGCATCTCCCCCCCAACAGTATAGTTCCACAACCCTGCATCCCCGGCAGCATCCTTCCACGACCCTGCATCCCCCGGCAGCATCCTTCCACGACCCTGCATCTCCCCAACAGTAGAATTCCATTACCCTGCACCCCCCAACAGTATAGTTCCACAACCCTGCATCTTCCCCCAACAGTAGAATTCCACTACCCTGCACCCCCCAACAGTATAGTTCCACAACCCTGCATCTTCCCCAACAGTAGAATTCCACTACCCTGCATCTCACCATGACTTTGAAGGGGCTCTTGGGACGTTCTCCCCCTCCAAACCGTACGTATATGACATAGTTCCCGGGGTCGGTGCGGTGTAGAAGATATCGAATGTTCCGTCCTCGTTCTGGATGACATCAGCCTCCACCTCGGTCCCATCCGGGCGTCACCACGATACATGTCACCTTCCCCTTCCCAGCTGCCTTAGCGTTCACCACAAAGCCCACCTCTTCCCCGACCGCGATGACGGGGCGATACCAGGACCTGGTCGGAATAACAGATAAAAAGAGAAGTCAGGAGAAGAAAATTGTAACTGAAAAGCTCAGATGAACATCAGAGGCATGTAGGATGTTATTCTAATGTGCGTTGTATCCATTTGATTCTGTGTAGCAAAACCTTTTGTCCACGATACACACACACCACCCCCCCCTCGGGAGAGGAAAGTATATCCTATCAGTCTGGAAGGACCAGTGTGTAACATTACCTCCACAGGGCTCAACACCGGTGCTAAGATTACAGAACACTGTGTTTCTAACTTTGAGCCCAAAGAGTTCTCTAGTTAACATATAGTTTCCTTTCTGCCAAAAACTAGCGAATGTAAAAAAAATGTAAATTTGCGGTGCTCCGTGATTGGATGAGCTTGAGGTCCAGAATGCAGGTCACGTCAGACACCCATGACGACTCCCTCACCTGCGACGGTGCATTTGCTGGCGTCTCCTGAGGACGTGGCTCTGACCCGGTAGGGCGAGGCAGGGATCTCATCTCCTCCGTATTCTGATCACGATGGTGTACCGCCCCACCTTGTCAGGTACGTAGGACACCAGGTAGGTCCCGTCACGGTTGTCCTGGATACCAACCCTCTTCGGCTTCCCATCTTGGTCCTGAGAAAAACAATGTTTCAGACCTATTACACAAGTGATCCTGCTTAACAAATCAAATCAAATGCATTTATAAAGCCCTTCGTACATCAGCTGATATCTCAAAGTGCTGTACAGAAACCCAGCCTAAAACCCCCAACAGCAAGCAATGGAGGTGTAGAAGCACGGTGGCTAGGAAAAACTCCCTAACTCACCCAGTAATTCATTATTTGTCATCTTAATATTAAGCTCACAAGCAACTATTTTACAACCAAGATGTTATATATATAACGCACAATTGGCCATGTCAAGTGTATAGGTTGGCAGGCTACAACTTTAATGAGAACATTACATTTACTGTTACTACTATACTTCCTGTTAGTTTACTACATGACCACTGGCAGTGAGTACTATACTTCATGACCACTGGCAGCGCGTACTATACTTCCTGTTAGTTTACTACATGACTACTGGCAGCGAGTACTATACTTCCTGTTAGTTTACTACATGACTACTGGCAGCGAGTACTATACTTCCTGTTAGTTTACTACATGACTACTGGCAGCGAGTACTATACTTCCTGTTAGTTTACTACATGACTACTGGCAGCGAGTACTATACTTCCTGTTAGTTTACTACAATCTAGCTAATGTGTTTTGAATTCTCACTTCCTCGTGTGGTCAATTAGCCCCCAAAATAACCCACAATTCATTAGGACGGCACATCAATATCTTGAATCACTCATTCTTTGAAAGATATTTAAAAGAGACAGTCGTGTATTTTAGTCGAAAGCAAATTACTGGTTTTTGTTTTGCGCGACGCCGCAGAAAGAAATTGTTTCGACCAAATCATGATCTGGTGGCACCAACTGGGGGGAAAAAATGTGTGTCACTGGTTAAACTGAGGAAAATGTTTGTCTGGAGTCCTGGCATGGGGTGTGTTGTTTAATCTGCTGTTGAGTAATGTGTTCTTCTGCCAATTGGCTGGGGGAAAGAAATCATGTGATAGGATGTTATGCAGAACAATCTGTTGGTAGGACAAGGACATGCAGGTTTGAGAACATGGAAGTCAGTGATTTATACTTGTTAGGTCAAATGATGCAATACGGATGTGATTCAAGTGAAAGTACATTTTAAAAGGGCTCATTTATTATTCAAATAACAAAAATATTTTGTCAAATTGACTAAGACTAAATATATAGTAAACCATTTGTCCCAAAAGTACAAGTAGCAGCTGATTACTACGTGAATAGGGCGTCACACCAGGCTCTTTCAAAAGTACTACCAAAGAAACACTCACACGCTGCAGTTAATCATTTATTACCACTTAAATGAGCTTCATAATCACTACCACTTAAATGAGCTTCATAATCACTACCACTTAAATGAGCTTCATAATCACTACCACTTAAATGAGCTTCATAATCACTACCACTTAAATGAGCTTCATAATCACTACCACTTAAATGAGCTTCATAATCACTACCACTTAAATGAGCTTCATAATCACTACCACTTAAATGAGCTTCATAATCACTACCACTTAAATGAGCTTCATAATCACTACCACTTAAATGAGCTTCATAATCACTACCACTTAAATGAGCTTCATAATCACTACCACTTAAATGAGCTTCATAATCACTACCACTTAAATGAGCTAAATAATCACTACCACTTAAATGAGCTAAATAATCACTACCACTTAAATGAGCTAAATAATCACTTCCACTTAAATGAGCTTAATAATCATTTAGCTGATAATCTCCTCATGTTATTTCTATATCCATTACCCATGATGCTAGTTTGTAGTGACAGGGCTGTAGGATGAAGTGGTGTTTCCATAGATACATTATAGTTAGTTGCCTGTGGAGGTAACCACTGCTTTAGACTCCATGAAAAAAATGGCTTCATTTCACAGTCCTCTTCCTTCCTTCCTACGCTGTTAGTGAGAACGTGGTAATAATGTTTGTTGTTAAAAATAAAAAACTGAATGAGATCAAGGACAGATTTGCCGTTGTCTTTGTGGGATGGAGTCATCAACGCAGTGGTCCCTCACAAGTAACTACACTACTCAAAAAAAATAAAGGGAACACTAAAATAACACATCCTAGATCTGAATGAAATATTCTTATTAAAATCTCTTTAAGTGTTCCCTTTATTTTTTTGAGCAGTGTACATTCTGTGTGAAAAGACGACACTTCGCCCTACAGAGAAGACCAAGAGGATGTTGGTGTTTTAGGTATTACTCTTTAAAGAGACTGACGTTACTACACATTCACATAGTAATAAGCTACATGTATTTACATATGTTACTACTAAGTACGTAGTACTTCCTACTTCCTTCTTTGGTTCTCTTGTTTAAGACTAAATTGTTCCTACATATGTAGTGTTTATTTACTATGCATTTACCAGGCTGTTAAAGGGAGAGTTACCGGGACCATCCATAGAGCAGTGATACTGACCGTCTACAGTTACCGGGACCATCCATAGAGCAGTGATACTGACCGTCTACAGTTACCGGGACCATCCATAGAGCAGTGCTACTGACCGTCTACAGTTACCTGTAAAAGGGAGGGTGACCGGGACCCCACCCCCCCCGACCACCGCCGAGACACTAGCCGTTATATGTTTCTCGAAAGTCCAGCCTGCTTCGAGAACCACAATACAACCCTCAGGTGAACTCACTGTGATCTGGACGGATAGTTGTCCCTCTCCTGCGTCCTTGGCATCGATGGTGAACTCCACTGGAAAGCTGGCTGGCACTCCAGTGGTTAGACCTGGACCACTAGCCACCACCTTACTGGCATCATGGGTAGGCAGCACTCGCAGCTTGAAGGGACTGGACAAGGAAGTAAACAATAAAACTGGAGGAATCTAGAAGGGCGTCACAGGTAGGGTCTAGAATTAAGGTGTAAACATTTAACGGGGGATCGTTAACTTTAATTTAAAAAATAAATAAATTGAAAAACGGTTCTGTCCGGTGACTGACCTGCCTGTCCGGTGACTGACCTGCCTATACTGATAGGCCTAGGGCACGGTTCTGTCCAGTGACTGACCTGCCTATACTGATAGGCCTAGGGCACGGTACTGTCCGGTGACTGACCTGACTATACTGATAGGCCTAGGGCACGGTTCTGTCCGGTGACTGACCTGACTATACTGATAGGCCTAGGGCACGGTTCTGTCCGGTGACTGACCTGACTATACTGATAGGCCTAGGGCACGGTTCTGTCCGGTGACTGACCTGACTATACTGATAGGCCTAGGGCACGGTTCTGTCCGGTGACTGACCTGACTATACTGATAGGCCTAGGGCACGGTTCTGTCCGGTGACTGACCTGACTATACTGATAGGCCTAGGGCACGGTTCTGTCCGGTGACTGACCTGACTATACTGATAGGCCTAGGGC
>NW_025755789.1:0-7345 GCF_021184085.1 Oncorhynchus gorbuscha
CGTACTATTGTTTGTACAGATGAACGTGGTACCTTCAGCCGTTTGGAAATTGCTCCCAAGGATGAACCAGACTAACAATTTATTTTCTGAGGTCTTGGCTGATTTCGTTTGATTTTCCCATGATGTCAAGCAAAGTGGCACTGAGTTTGAAGGTAGGCCTTGAAATACATCCACAGGTACGTCTCCAATGGACTCAAATGATGTCAATTAGCCTATCAGAAGCTTCTAAAGCCATGACATTTTCTGGAATTTTCCAAGCTGTTTAAAGGCACAGTCAACTTAGTGTATGTAAACTTCTGACCCACTGGAATTGTGATACAGTGAATTATAAGTGAAATAATCTGTCTGTAAACAATTGTTGGAAAAATGACTTGTGTCATGCACAAAGTAGATGTCCTAACTGACTTGCCAAAACTAGAGTTTGTTAACAAGAAATTTGTGGAGTGGTTGAAAAACGAGTTTTAATGACTCCAACCTAAGTGTATGTAAACTTCCGACATCAACTGTACTTCACTTGCTTTGGCAATGTTAACACATGTTCCCTATGCCAATAAAGCCCTTAAATTTAATTGAATTGAAAGAGAACGAGAGAGAGAAATTAAGTATGTGTGTTGATATATGATTTATTACTTCATCAGAATCCGGTGTCTGGAAGCAGACTGTTGACACTGTGGCTCGTGAGATCCGGTAAGGACCCCACACTCTCTTCTGGTATGACCTCATTTTACAAATAACCAACCTCTTTCTTCACTCATCTTTCCTCGATTCCTTGCATCCTCTCCTTTCCCCCTTCTCACAACTCACTGGAGAAGAGATGGGAGGAGGAGATAGAGGGGATGTAGGGATGCCACAACTCACTGGAGAAGAGATACAATTTTGCACGACCAATTTTTCAGTTTTTGATTTGTTAAAAAAGTTTGAAATATCCAATAAATGTCGTTACACTTCATGATTGTGTCCCACTTGTTGTTGATTCTTCACAAAAAAATACAGTTTTATATCTTTATGTTTGAAGCCTGAAATGTGGCAAAAGGTCGCAAAGTTCAAGGGGCCCGAATACTTTCGCAAGGCACTGTATATACGATGTGAGCAAATGAGGTGAGATAAGGGAGGTAAAGGCAAAAAAGGCCATGGTGGCAAAGTAAATACAATATAGCAAGTAAAACACTGGAATGGTAGATTTGGAAGAATGTGCAAAGTAGAAATAAAAATAATTTCACGTTGGTTCAAAGTAATTTCATTGAACCAGTGTGTGCCCAGTGCCCAGTGCCCAGTGCCCAGTGCCCAGTGCCTAGTGCCTAGTGCCCAGTGCCCAGTGTCCAGTGCCCAGTGCCCAGTGCCCAGTGCCCAGTGCCCAGTGCCCAGTGCCCAGTGTCCAGTGCCCAGTGTCCAGTGCCCAGTGTCCAGTGCCCAGTGCCCAGTGCCCAGTCACCACGACCACCTACCATCACAATGGGATTTCAGTCTGAAAACACTTCCTAACGCAGACGATTTAAAACCAGTCGGGAAAAAGCTGAAAACCTGACAGATGGACTGACAACACTTGGGGGATCTCAGTTCTCTCATTTCACGCTTCAGCCTTTAATGTCGAGAGTCAACAGAATTACATTAGTCACTGTAGAAACAACGGTGCAGTCATTATCCTGTTGTTTCGCCCCCCCCCTCTCTCTCTGTCTCGCATTCCTTCTCCCCCTCTCTCTTAATTTCTCCCCTCCCTCTGTCTTTGTCTCTCTCTCTCCTCCCTCTTTCTTTCTCCCCTCCCTCTGTCTGTCTCTTTCTCTCTCTCCCCTCCCTCTGTCTTTATGTCTCTCTCTCCTCCCTCTGTCTTTATGTCTCTCTCTCCCCTCCCTCGGTCTTTATGTCTCTCTCTCCCCTCCCTCGGTCTTTATGTCTCTCTCTCTCCTCCCTCTTTCTTTCTCCCCTCCCTCTGTCTGTCTCTTTCTCTCTCTCCCCTCCCTCTGTCTTTATGTCTCTCTCTCCTCCCTCTGTCTTTATGTCTCTCTCTCCCCTCCCTCTGTCTTTATGTCTCTCTCTCCCCTCCCTCGGTCTTTATGTCTCTCTCTCTCCTCCCTCTTTCTTTCTCCCCTCCCTCTGTCTTTATGTCTCGCTCTCCCCTCCCTCTGTCTTTATGTCTCTCTCTCCTCCCTCTGTCTTTATGTCTCTCTCTCCCCTCCCTCGGTCTTTATGTCTCTCTCTCCCCTCCCTCGGTCTTTATGTCTCTCTCTCTCCTCCCTCTTTCTTTCTCTCCCTCCCTCTGTCTGTCTCTTTCTCTCTCTCCCTCCCTCTGTCTTTATGTCTCTCTCTCCTCCCTCTGTCTTTATGTCTCTCTCTCCCCTCCCTCTGTCTTTATGTCTCTCTCTCCCCTCCCTCGGTCTTTATGTCTCTCTCTCTCCTCCCTCTTTCTTTCTCCCCTCCCTCTGTCTTTATGTCTCGCTCTCCCCTCCCTCTGTCTTTATGTCTCTCTCTCCTCCCTCTGTCTTTATGTCTCTCTCTCCCCTCCCTCTGTCTTTGTCTCTCTCTCTCCTCCCTCTGTCTTTGTCTCTCTCTCCCCTCCCTCTGTCTTTATGTCTCTCTCCCCTCCCTCTGTCTTTATGTCTCTCTCTCCTCCCTCTGTCTTTGTCTCTCTCCTCCCTCTTTCTTTCTCTCCTCCCTCTGTCTTTATGTCTCTCTCCTCCCTCTTTCTTTCTCCCCTCCCTCTGTCTTTATGTCTCTTTCTCCCTCTTTCTTTCTCCCCTCCCTCTGTCTTTATGTCTCTCTCTCCTCCCTCTGTCTTTATGTCTCTCTCCTCCCTCTTTCTTTCTCTCCTCCCTCTGTCTTTATGTCTCTCTCCTCCCTCTTTCTTTCTCCCCTCCCTCTGTCTTTATGTCTCTTTCTCTCTCTCCTCCCTCTGTCTTTATGTCTCTTTCTCTCTCTCTCCTCCCTCTGTCTTTATGTCTCTTTCTCTCTCTCTCCTCCCTCTGTCTTTATGTCTCTTTCTCTCTCTCTCCTCCCTCTGTCTTTATGTCTCTTTCTCTCTCTCCCCTCCCTCTGTCTTTGTCTCTCTCTCTCTCCTCCCTCTTTCTCTTTCTCTCTCTCTCCTCCCTCTGTCTTTGTCTCTCTCTCTCTCCTCCCTCTTTCTCTTTCTCTCTCTCTCCTCCCTCTTTCTCTGTCTCTCTCTCTCCTCCCTCTTTCTTTCTCCCCTCCCTCTGTCTTTATGTCTCTTTCTCTCTCTCTCCTCTCTCTCTCCCCTCCCTCTGTCTTTGTCTCTTTCTCTCTCTCTCCTCCCTCTGTCTTTATGTCTCTTTCTCTCTCTCTCCTCCCTCTGTCTTTATGTCTCTTTCTCTCTCTCCCCTCCCTCTGTCTTTGTCTCTCTCTCTCTCCTCCCTCTTTCTCTTTCTCTCTCTCTCCTCCATCTGTCTTTATGTCTCTTTCTCTCTCTCCCCTCCCTCTGTCTTTCTCTCTTTCTCTCTCTCTCCTCCCTCTGTCTTTGTCTCTTTCTCTCTCTCTCCTCCCTCTGTCTTTATGTCTCTTTCTCTCTCTCCCTCCCTCTGTCTTTATGTCTCTTTCTCTCTCTCCCTCCCTCTGTCTTTGTCTCTTTCTCTCTCTCCCCTCCCTCTGTCTTTGTCTCTCTCTCTCCTCCCTCTGTCTTTGTCTCTCTCTCCCTCCCTCTGTCTATGTCTCTCTCCCCTCCCTCTGTCTTTGTCTCTTTCTCTCTCTCCCCTCCCTCTGTCTTTGTCTCTCTCCCCTCCCTCTGTCTTTGTCTCTCTCTCTCTCCTCCCTCTTTCTCTTTCTCTCTCTCTCCTCCATCTGTCTTTAGGTCTCTTTCTCTCTCTCCCCTCCCTCTGTCTTTCTCTCTTTCTCTCTCTCTCCTCCCTCTGTCTTTGTCTCTTTCTCTCTCTCTCCTCCCTCTGTCTTTATGTCTCTTTCTCTCTCTCTCCTCCCTCTGTCTTTATGTCTCTTTCTCTCTCTCCCCTCCCTCTGTCTTTATGTCTCTTTCTCTCTCTCCCCCCCTCTGTCTTTGTCTCTTTCTCTCTCTCCCCTCCCTCTGTCTTTGTCTCTTTCTCTCTCTCCCCTCCCTCTGTCTTTATGTCTCTTTCTCTCTCTCCCTCCCTCTGTCTTTGTCTCTTTCTCTCTCTCCCCTCCCTCTGTCTTTTGTCTCTTTCTTCTCTCTCTCCTCCCTCTGTCTTCTTTATGTCTCTTTCTTCTCTCTCTCCTGTCTTTATGTCTCTTTCTCTCTCCCTCCCTCTGTCTTTAGTGTCTCTTTCTCTTCTCTCTCCCCCTCTCTACTCCTGCCTCTTTCTCTCCCTCCCTCCAGCCTTGTCTCTTTCTCTCTCCCTCCCTGTCTTTATGTCTCTTTCTTCTCTCTCCCTCCCTTCTGTCTTCTTTGCCCTTTCTTCTCTCCCTCCCTCTGCTCCTGTCTCTTTCTCTCCTCCCTCTGTCTTTATCTTTCTCTCTCTCCCTCCTCTGTCTTTGTCTCTCTGTCTCTCTATTTTCTGTCTCTCTCTCTCCCCCCTCTGTCTCTCTGTCTCTCTCCCTCCCTCTGTCTTTGTCTCTCTCCTCTCCTCCTCTCTTTCTCTCCCTCCCTCTGTCTTTGTCTCTCTGTCTCTCTCTCTCTGTCTTTGTCTCCTCTCTCTCTGTCTCTTTCTCTCTGTCTCTCTCTGTCTTTGTCTCTCTCTCTCCCTCCCTCTTCTTCTCTCCTCCTCTGTCTATGTTCCCATCTTCTCCTCCCTCTGTCTTTTTGTCTCTCTCCCTCCTCTTTCTCTTCTCCCTCCCTCTGTCTTTGTCTCTCTCTCTCTCTCTCCTCCCTCTTTCTCTTTCTCTCTCCTCCCTCTGTCTTTGTCTCTTTCTCTCTCTCCCCTCCCTTTCTCTTTTCCTCTCTTTTTAGAATGTACAGCCACAGCTTGCAGAAACAGAACTATTTGCTGCTAACATGAGAGTGGGTGCCCTTTAAATAGCTCGTTAAATAAAGCCTCAGGCCCACACATTCCATCTGGGGAGCTCTGTCACTATAGACACAAACACAAACACACACATTCTCTGTCGCTGTAGACACAAACACACACACACACACATTCTCTGTCGCTAAAGGGAGAGACAACAGGTGATTCAAAAGTGGCTTGTGTATCATCTATGTCAACTGTTTTTTAGTGCGAGAAATGTTTTCTCTGAATCCTCAAGTCTCTCGTGGTGGGAGACCGCCACCATCAGACATATTTCAAATAGTTTTATTTGTCAATACTGCCAAAGTGAAAGGGCTGAGGGGGAAAAACCTCTTGACTACAAAGAGATATGAGTCTGTTTGGTTTTTAGCTTTTAAATCTCTGTGTTTGGGGAGAAAAAGATAAAAGAGAAATATTCTATCGATGCCCAGCAGTCGCTGTGAGGCACATGTAAACAAAATGATCTCTGAAATATACATATGATGTAGTGTGTGAAGGCCAAAGGAAACCTGAAAACTTTCACTAATTGCCAAGAAGCACAACTTTTGTGGGCCTTAACTTTCTGTTTCTCCTCTCCTCTCCTCTCCTCTCTCTCTTCTCTTCTCTTTTTTCCTCTCCTCTCCTCTCCTCTTCTTCTCCTCTCACCTCTTCTCTTCTCTTTTTTCCTCTTCTCCTCTTTCCTCATCTCTTCTCTTCTCTTCTCTTTTCCTCTCCTCTTCTCCTCTCTTTTCCTCTCATCTCTTTTCTCCTCCTCTTCTCCTTTCTCCTATTTCTCATAAAATTTTCCTCAGCTCAAATCTCTCCTCTCACCTTTTGCTTCTAGTGATTCCCTATTATTTTCTCCTCTACACGGTTCAGGTGTCTCTCTACTCCTCTACACGGTTCAGGTGTCTTTCTCATCTCTCAGTTCCAGATTCTCCTTTCTCATAAAATCATCCAACAGCTCAAATCAGAAGGATGTTTAAGAATTGGTAACCTTTGCAAAGTGCTCTGGTGATTCCCTCAGATTATCTTTCTCCTCTACACACGGTTCAGATTGTCTTTCTCCTCACACGGTTCAGATTGTCTTTCCCTCTACACACGGTTCAGATTGTCTTTCTCCTCTACACGGTTCAGATTGTCTTTCTCCCCTCTACACACGGTTCAGATTGTCTTTCTCCTCACACGGTTCAGATTGTCTTTCTCCCTCTACACAGTTATTGTCTTTCTCCTCTACACACGGTTCCAGATTGTCTTTCTCCTCTACACACGGTTCAGATTGTCTTTCTCCTCTACACACGGTTCAGATTGTATTTCCCCTGGATCACACGGTTCAGATTGTATTGGATCTCTCCAGGTAATTTCTCCTCTACACACGGTTGGATTGTCTTTCCTCTACACACGGTTCAGATTGTCTTCTCCTCTACACACGGTTCAGATTGTATCCCCACGGTTCAGATTGGATCCTCTACACGGTTAATTGTATCCCACACGGTTCAGTGGATCTTCTCCAGTTTAGATATTCTCCCCACCCTTAGTGGATCTCTCCAGTTAATATTCCCTTAGTGGATCTCTCCAGTGTAACATCCCTTAGTGGATCTCTCCAGTGTAATATCCCCCCTTAGTGGATTTCCAGCAACATCCCCTTAGTGGATCTCTCCAGTGCAATATCCCCTTAGTGGATCTCTCCAGTGTAATATCCCCTAGTGGATCTCTCCAGTGTAATACCCCTTAGTGGATCTCTCCAGTGTAATATCCCCCTTAGTGGATCTCTCCAGTGTAATATCCCTTAGTGATCTCTCTCCAGTGTAATATCCCCCCTTAGTGGATCTCTCCAGTGTAACATCCCCTAGTGGATCTCTCTCCAGTGTAATGCCCCCCCCTTAGTGGATCTCTCCAGTGTAATACCCCCTTAGTGGATCTCTCCAGTGTAACATCCCCCCTTAGTGGATCTCTCCAGTAATACCCCCCCTTAGTGGATCTCTCCAGTGTAATACCCCCCAGTGGATCTCTCCAGTGTAATACCCCCTTAGTGGATCTCTCCCCCTTAGTGGATCTCTCCAGTGTAATACCCCCTAGTGGATCTCTCCAGTGTAATACCCCTTAGTGGATCTCCAGTACACTTCCTTAGTGGATCTCTCCAGTGTAACATCCTCTTAGTGGATCTCTCCAGTGCACACTTCCCCTTAGTGGATCTCTCCAGTGTAACACCCCCCCAGTGGATCTCTCCAGTGTAATATCCCCTTAGTGGATCTCTCCAGTGTAATATCCCCCTTAGTGGATCTCTCCAGTGTAATACTCCCCCTTAGTGGATCTCTCCAGTGTAATATCCCCCTTAGTGGATCTCTCCAGTGTAATATCCCCCCTTAGTGGATCTCTCCAGTGTAATATCCCCCTTAGTGGATCTCTCCAGTGTAATATCCCCCTTAGTGGATCTCTCCAGTGTA
>NW_025755790.1:0-7343 GCF_021184085.1 Oncorhynchus gorbuscha
CTACTCTCTGTCTCTGCGTCTCTGTTAACTCTCTCTGTCTCTGTGTCTCTGTTAACTACTCTCTGTCTCTGCGTCTCTGTTAACTACTCTCTGTCTCCGTCTCTGTTAACTACTCTCTGTCTCTGCGTCTCTGTTAACTACTCTCTGTCTCTGCGTCTCTGTTAACTACTGTCTCTGCGTCTCTGTTAACTACTCTCTGTCTCTCTGTCTCTGTGCTACTCTCTCTCTGTTAACTACTACTCTCTCTGTCTCTGCTCTGTCTCTGTTAAGTACTCTCTGTCTCTGTTAACTACTCTCTGTCTCTGCGTCTCTGTTAACTTCTCTCTGTCTCTCTGTCTCTGTTAACTCTCTGTCTCTGTCTCTGTTAACTACTCTCTGTCTCTGCATCTCTGTTAACTACTCTCTGTCTCTACGTCTCTGTTAACTACTCTCTGTCTCTGCGTCTCTGTTAACTACTCTGTCTCTCTGTCTCTGTTAAGTACTCTCTGTCTCTGTTAACTACTCTCTGTCTCTGCGTCTCTGTCTCTAACTACTCTCTGTCTCTCTGTCTCTGTTAACTACTCTCTGTCTCTGTTAACTACTCTCTGTCTCTGCATCTCTGTTAACTACTCTCTCTCTGTCTGTTAACTACTCTCTGTCTCTGCACTCTCTGTCTCTGTGTCTCTTACTACTCTGTCTACTCTCTGTCTACTCTCTGTCTCTGTGTTCTGTAACTACTCTCTGTCTCTGCATCTCTGTCTCTCTGTGTCTCTGTTAGCTCTCTGTCTCTCTGCGTCTCTGTTAACTACTCTCTGTCTCTCTGTCTCTGTTAACTACTCTGTCTCTGTCTCTGTGTCTCTGTTACTCTCTGTCTCTACTCTCTGTCTCTGTCGTCTCTGTTAACTACTCTCTGCGTCTCTGTTAACTACTCTGTCTCTGTCTCTGTCTCTGTGTCTCTTTTAACTACTCTCTGTCTCTGCGTCTCTGTTAACTACTCTCTCCTCTGTTAACATCTCTGCTAACTACTCTCTGTCTCTGTTAACTACTCTCTGTCTCTGCATCTCTGCTAACTACTCTCTGTCTCTCTGTTAACTACTTCTCTCTGTCTCTGTTAACTACTCTCTGTTAACTACTCTGTCTCTGCATCTCTGTTAACACTATAAGGGAAATGGCGGACGGAAGACAGGGTGGTGCGGCAGGTGCTGCTTCTCATTCGAATGCTGTAATTTTATCTAAACCATCAGGTCTACATGACCCCAGCTAAGTAACTCATGTAAAGATTTAAAGCGCAATTATGTGTTTTATCTCCAGTACTCTGCCATGATTGTCAGTTATGTAGCTGCTCTACTGATAATCTCAGTGCGTCCTTGCTGGGCCCTCTAGGTTTCTTCCTAGGTTTTGGCCTTTCTAGGGAGTTTTTCCTAGCCACCGTGCTTTTCACCTGCATTGTTTGCTGTTTGGGGTTTTAGGCTGGTTTTCTGTACAGCACTTTGAGATATCAGCTGATGTACGAAGGGCTATATAAATACATTTGATTTGATTTGATTTTAAACCCAGCCGTCAGAAAACACAGAAAATTTAACTTTTTCAATGTGTCAATCGCTCTCGAGTCATCTGGGACCCACGAGCTAAGCCCAAGGGACTACTAGGGGGGCACTTGAACATTCGTAGTGTCATTCCAAAAAGTGATCAAATTCAACATCTACTCACAGACTCCAACCTTGACTTCCTCTGCCTTTCAGAGACATGGCTCCATAAACACTCTCCATATGCTGCTGTGATTGTGCCTGGCTACAATGTTTTCAGGAGAGACAGGATTAAAGGAAGAGGAGGGGGTGTGATGATTTACATTAAAGAACATATCCGATGTAAACAAATTGAGTGGTCATGTGATAATGAACTAGAATGTATCGGTCTGAACGTTACACTGTCTCCCCAAATGTCTTTTACCTCATTGGAATGTATAGGCCACCTTCCACCAAAAGTGTGTTTTTTGATCAGTTTAATACCATGCTTAGGGAATGTGATTTTGGGAAAGAGGTCATCTTAATGGGAGATTTTAACATTAATTATGAAGACAAGTGTTGTAGGAAAACGCTCAAACGGATCACTAATACCTTTGACCTTACACAGCTAGTTAAAGGGCCAACCAGGGTGACTTGTTGCTCTAAAACACAGATTGATTTGGTGTTCAGTAATAAACCAGAGAGAGTGACTAAATCATTCAATATGGTTACTGGGCTGTCTGATCATAATCTGACACTTATAGCCAGAAAGCTGTCTAAGAGCAGGTTTAACCTCTCTACTGTTAGAAAGCCGGATCAACTCAGAATACCTAAGAGTGAATTAAACTATTTTGAAAAAGCAATTAAGGGAATAAACTGGAATGATCTCTTGTCCTATACAGACGTGGAAGCTGATAGTCAGGTTTTTCTATCCACAATCCAGACTACAATAAATGGCTTCCTAAAGAAAATCAAATCCAAACCTGGCCAAAAGAGCACTCTTCCTTGGCTAAATGGAGAAATCTGGAAATTGATGAAAGAGCGAGATTATGCTCTAAAAATAGCCCTAAAATCTAAATTAGAGCATGACAGACGTGAGGTTTACCATGTTGAGAAATAAGGTGATAAAAGAAATCAGACAGGCCAAGGCAAACATTTTTATGAACATAATTGGTGAAGCAAAGGGAAATTCTAAATTGATATGGGAGAATCTAAAAAAGTTAACAGGGAAAGACCATAGTAACACTGCAAAAAGACTAGAAATCATGGTGAATAACAATCTAACACAGGATGCAGTTGAAATAGCAACAGCCTTCAATTCCTACTTTATTGACTCTGTCAGGTACTGACACAGAACCCCTCCATTGGTTTCTTGGGCTCAGTGTTAGTGAATGACACTCAACCTGTCTTCATCATAAGGGAGGTTTCTGAGTCAAAGGTGAACAAGGTGATTAGCTCACTAAAGAACTCTAAAGCCAAAGATGTGTTTGGGCTGGACTCTACCTTTCTTAAAAACTACAAAGAGTCACTCATTGGCCCCATTACTAAGGTCACCAACACATCTATTGGTCTCGGTGTGTTTCAAGGGTATGGAAGTCGGCCATAATAACGGCCATCTTTAAATCAGGCGACCCTGCTGACGTGAGTAACTACAGGCCCATTAGTATACTACCTGTGGTGTCAAGGTTGTTGAAAAGTGTGTAGCAGAACAACTGATTGCCCACCTCAACAACAGCCCCTTCACATTACACTCCATGCAGTTTGGCTTCAGAGCGAAACACTCCACAGAAACGGCCAACTGCTTTCTTCTGGAAAATGTGAAGTCCAAGATGGACAAAGGGGGTGCTGTTGGGGCTGTATTTCTGGACCTAAGGAAGGCTTTGGATACTGTTAACCATGAGATTCTCATCAAAAAATTGTCCAAGTTCAACTTTTCCCCTGATGCCTTGAGATGGATGAAATCATACCTTGAAGGCAGAACTCAGTGTGTCAGAGTGAGCAATGAGCTGTCGCCCACTCGTAGCTATGATGTGGGCGTGCCCCAGGGTCAATACTGGGACCCTCCTGTTCAGCCTGTACATTAATGATCTGCCTTCTGTCTGTACTGGGTCTGAAGTTCAAATGTATGCAGATGATACAGTGATATATGTGCATGCAAAGAGCAAACAACAAGCTGCACAAGAACTCACTACTGTAATGGTCCAGGTTACAAAGTGGCTCAGTGACTCGTGTTTGCTTCTCAATGTGAAAAAAACTGTTTGCATGTTCTTCACAAAGAGGGCAACAGATGCTACTGAGCCAGATGTCTATGTGTCAGGGGAGAAGCTCCAGGTGGTATCTGATTTTAAGTACCTTGGCATCATACTTGATTCCAACCTCTCTTTTAAAAGCATGTGAAAAAGGTAATTCAAATAACCAAATTCAACCTAGCTAATTTCCGATTTATACGAAACTGTTTGACTACAGAGGTAGCAAAACTGTACTTCAATTCTATGATACTTCCCCACTTAACATACTGCTTGACTAGTTGGGCCCAAGCTTGCTGTACAACATTAAAACCTATTCAGTCTGTCTACAAACAGGCTCTCAAAGTGCTTGATAGGAAGCCCAATAGCCATCATCATTGTCACATCCTTAGAAAGCATGAGCTCTTGAGTTAGGAAAATCTTGTTCAATACACCGACGCCTGTCTTGTATTCAAGATCCTAAATGGCCTGGCTCCCCCTCCACTCAATATTTTTGTTAAACAGAAAACCCAGACATATGGCAGCAGATCCACAAGTTCTGCCATGAGAGGTGACTGTATAGTTCCCATAAGGAAAAGCACCTTTAGTAAATCTGCATTCTCTGTGAGAGCTTCCCATGTCTGGAATACACTGCCATCAGACACACATAACTGCACCACATATCACACTTTCACAAAATGCTTGAAGACCTGGCTAAGGTCAATCAGATTTGTGAACATGGTCCTAGCTGTGTGTTGCCGCTTTCCATGTTGTCTGTTGTCTGTAGCTTGTGAGGTGTGGAAACACTTTGTTGCTTTTATGAATTTTGTTTTGCTGCTTTTTGTTCTATGTTGCTCTGTCTGTATGCTATGTCTTGCTTGTCCTATGTTGCTATGTATTGCTTGTTCTATGGTACTATTGTCTATATTGTAATTGTTTTTAATAACCTGCCCAGGGACTGCGGTTGGAAATTAGCCGGCTGGCTAAAACCGGCACTTTTACTGAAACGTTGATTAATGTGCACTGTCCCTGTAAAAATAAAATAAACTAAACTAAACTAAACTACTCTGTCTCTGTGTCTCTGTTAACTACTCTCTGTCTCTGCGTCTCTGTTAACTACTCTCTGCGTCTCTGTTAACTACTCTCTGTCTTTGTTAACTACTCTCTGTCTCTGTTAACTACTCTCTGTCTCTGCGTCTCTGTTAACTACTCTCTCCCTCTGCGTCTCTGTTAACTACTCTCTGTCTCTGTTAACTACTCTCTGTCTCTGCATCTCTGTTAACTACTCTCTGTCTCTGCGTCTCTGTTAACTACTCTCTGTCTCTGTTAACTACTCTCTGTCTCTGCGTCTCTGTTAACTACTCTCTGTCTTTGTTAACTACTCTCTGTCTCTGCGTCTCTGTTAACTACTCTCTGTCTCTGCGTCTCTGTTAACTACTCTCTGTCTCTGTTAACTACTCTCTGTCTCTGCGTCTCTGTTAACTACTCTCTGTCTCTGTCTCTGTCTCTACTCTCTGTCTCTGCGTCTCTGTTAACTACTCTCTGTCTCTGCATCTCTGTTAACTACTCTCTCTGTCTCTGCGTCTCTGTTAACTACTCTCTCTCTCTCTGTCTCTTCTGTTAACTACTCTCTGTCTCTGCGTCTCTGTTAACTACTCTCTGTCTCTGCGTCTCTGTTAACTACTCTCTGTCTCTGCGTCTCTGTTAACTACTCTCTGTCTCTGTTAACTACTCTCGGTCTCTGTTAACTACTCACTGTCTCTGCGTCACTGTTAACTACTCTCTGTCTCGGTCTCTGTTAACTGTCTCTCTGTCTCTGCGTCACTGTTAACTACTCTCTGTCTCTGCGTCTCTGTTAACTACTCTCTGTCTGTCTCTGCGTCTCTGTTAACTTCTCTCTGTCTCTCGTCTGTTAACTACTCTCTGTCTCTGCGTCTCTGTTAACTACTCTCTGTCTCTGCGTCTCTGTTAACTACTCTCTGTCTCTGCGTCTCTGTTAACTACTCTCTGTCTCTCGTCTCTGTTAACTACTCTCTGTCTCTGCGTCTCTGTTAACTACTCTCTGTCTCTGCGTCTCTGTTAACTACTCTCTGTCTCTGCGTCTCTGTTAACTACTCTCTGTCTCTGCGTCTCTGTTAACTACTCTCTGTCTCTGCGTCTCTGTTAACTCTCTGTCTCTGCGTCTCTGTTAACTACTCTCTGTCTCTGCGTCTCTGTTAACTACTCTCTGTCTCTGCGTCTCTGTTAACTACTCTCTGTCTCTGCGTCTCTGTTAACTACTCTCTGTCTCTGCGTCTCTGTTAACTACTCTCTGTCTCTGCGTCTCTGTTAACTACTCTCTGTCTCTGTGTCTCTGTTAACTTCTCTCTGTCTCTGCGTCTCTGTTAACTACTCTCTGTCTCTGCGTCTCTGTTAACTACTCTCTGTCTCTGTTAACTACTCTCTGTCTCTGCGTCTCTGTTAACTACTCTCTGTCTCTGCGTCGGTCTCTGTCTCTGTTAACTCTCGTCTCTCTCTCTGTCTCTGTTAACTACTCTCTGTCTCTGCGCCTCTGTTAACTACTCTCTGTCTCTCTGTCTCTGTTAACTACTCTCTGTCTCTGCGTCTCTGTTAACTACTCTCTGTCTCTGCGTCTCTGTTAACTACTCTCTGTCTCTGCGTCTCTGTTAACTTCTCTCTGTCTCTGCGTCTCTGTTAACTACTCTGTCTCTCGTCTCTAACTACTCTCTGTCTCTGTTAACTACTCTCTGTCTCTGCGTCTCTGTTAACTACTCTCTGTCTCTGCGTCTCTGTTAACTACTCTCTGTCTCTGTTAACTACTCTCTGTCTCTGCGTCTCTGTTAACTACTCTCTGTCTCTGTTAACTACTCTCTCTGTCTCTGCGTCTCTGTTAACTACTCTCTGTCTCTGCGTCTCTGTTAACTACTCTCTGTCTCTCGTCTCTGTTAACTACTCTCTGTCTCTGCGTCTCTGTTAACTACTCTCTGTCTCTGCGTCTCTGTTAACTCTCTCTGTCTCTGCGTCTCTGTTAACTACTCTCTGTCTCTGCGTCTCTGTTAACTACTCTCTGTCTCTGCGTCTCTGTTAACTACTCTCTGTCTCTGCATCTCTGTCTCTCTCTCTGTCTCTGCGTCTCTGTTAACTACTCTCTGTCTCTCTCTGTTAACTACTCTCTGTCTCTGCGTCTCTGTTAACTACTCTCTGTCTCTGTCTCTGTTAACTACTCTCTCTCTGTCTCTGTTAACTACTCTCTCTGTCTCTGCGTCTCTGTTAACTACTCTCTCTGTCTCTGTCTCTGTTAACTACTCTCTGTCTCTGCGTCTCTGTTAACTACTCTCTGTCTCTGCGTCTCTGTTAACTACTCTCTGTCTCTGTCTCTGTTAACTACTCTCTGTCTCTGCGTCTCTGTCAACTACTCTCTGTCTCTGCGTCTCTGTTAACTACTCTCTGTCTCTGCGTCTCTGTTAACTTCTCTTTGTCTCTGCGTCTCTGTTAACTACTCTCTGTCTCTGCGTCTCTGTTAACTACTCTCTGTCTCTGCGTCTCCTGTTAACTACTCTTTGTCTCTGCGTCTCTGTTAACTACTCTCTGTCTCTGCGTCTCTGTGCTTCCTCTCTGTCTCTGCGTCTCTGTT
>NW_025755791.1:0-7343 GCF_021184085.1 Oncorhynchus gorbuscha
GAGATGGAGAGAAAGAGATGAAGAAAGTGAAAGAGATGAGAGAGATGGAGAGGTAGTGATGGGAAGAGAGAGAGATGAGAGGTAGTGATGGGAAGAGAGAGATGGAGAGGTAGTGATGGGAAGAGAGAGAGATGGAGAGGTAGTGATGGGAAGAGAGAGAGATGGAGAGGTAGTGATGGGAGAGAGAGATGGAGAGGTAGTGATGGGAAGAGAGAGATGGAGGAGTGGGAAGAGAGAGAGGGAAGAGAGATGGAGAGGTAGTGATGGGAAGAGAGAGATGGAGAGGTAGTGATGGGAAGAGAGAGAGATGGAGAGGTAGGTGGGAAGAGAGAGAGATGATGGGGAAGAGAGAGAGATGGAGAGGTAGTGATGGGAAGAGAGAGAGATGGAGAGGTAGATGGGAAGAGAGAGAGATGGAGAGGTAGTGATGGGAAGAGAGAGAGATGGAGAGGTAGTGATGGGAAGAGAGAGAGATGGAGAGGTAGTGATGGGAAGAGAGAGAGATGGAGAGGTAGTGATGGGAAGAGAGAGAGATGGAGAGGTAGTGATGGGAAGAGAGAGAGATGGAGAGGTAGTGATGGGAAGAGAGAGATGGAGAGGTAGTGATGGGAAGAGAGAGAGATGGAGAGGTAGTGATGGGAAGAGAGAGAGATGGAGAGGTAGTGATGGGAAGAGAGAGAGATGGAGAGGTAGTGATGGGAAGAGAGAGATGGAGAGGTAGTGATGGGAAGAGAGAGATGAGAGGTAGTGATGGGAAGGAGATGAGAGAGGTAGTGATGGGGAAGAGAGAGATGGAGAGGTAGTGATGGGAAGAGAGAGAGAGGTAGATGATGGGATGGAAGAGAGAGAGATGGAGAGGTAGTGATGGGGAAGAGAGAGAGATGGAGAGGTAGTGATGGGAAGAGAGGTAGATGGGAAGAGAGAGATGGAGAGGTAGTGATGGGAAGAGAGAGAGATGGAGAGGTAGTGATGGGAAGAGAGAGAGATGGAGAGGTAGTGATGGGAAGAGAGAGAGATGGAGAGGTAGTGATGGGAAGAGAGAGATGGAGAGGTAGTGGTGGGAAGAGAGAGAGATGGAGAGGTAGTGATGGGAAGAGAGAGAGATGGAGGTAGGATGGAAGAGAGAGATGGAGATGGGAGGAAGAGAGAGAGATGGAGAGGTAGTGATGGGAAGAGAGAGATGGAGAGGTAGTGATGGGAAGAGAGAGATGGAGAGGTAGTGATGGGAAGAGAGAGAGATGGAGAGGTAGTGATGGGAAGAGAGAGATGGAGAGGTAGTGATGGGAAGAGAGAGATGGAGAGGTAGTGATGGGAAGAGAGAGAGATGGAGAGGTAGTGATGGGAAGAGAGAGAGATGGAGAGGTAGTGATGGGAAGAGAGAGATGGAGAGGTAGTGATGGGAGGTAGAGATGGGAAGTGAAGAGAGATGGAGAGAGGTAGTGATGGGAAGAGAGAGATGGAGAGGTAGTGATGGGAAGAGAGAGAGGGAAGAGAGAGAGATGGAGAGGTAGTGATGGGAAGAGAGAGAGATGGAGAGGTAGTGATGGGAAGAGAGAGAGATGGAGAGGTAGTGATGGGAAGAGAGAGATGGAGAGGTAGTGATGGGAAGAGAGAGATGGAGAGGTAGTGATGGGAAGAGAGAGAGATGGAGAGGTAGTGATGGGAAGAGAGAGAGATGGAGAGGTAGTGATGGGAAGAGAGAGAGATGGAGAGGTAGTGATGGGAAAGAGAGAGATGGAGAGTAGTGACGGGAAGAGAGAGATGGAGAGGGAAGAGAGAGAGATGGAGAGGTAGTGATGGGAAGAGAGAGAGATGGAGAGGTAGTGATGGGAAGAGAGAGAGATGGAGAGGTAGTGATGGGAAGAGAGAGAGATGGAGAGGTAGTGATGGGAAAGAGAGAGATGGAGAGGTAGTGAGGGAAGAGAGAGAGATGGAGAGGTAGTGGATGGGAAGAGAGAGAGATGGAGAGGTAGTGATGGGAAGAGAGAGAGATGGAGAGAGAGAGAGAGGTAGTGGGAGAGAGAGAGAGATGGAGAGGTAGTGATGGGAGAGAGAGAGAGATGGAGAGGTAGTGATGGGAAGAGAGAGAGATGGAGAGGTAGTGATGGGAAGAGAGAGATGGAGAGGTAGTGATGGGAAGAGAGAGAGAGAAGGAGAGGTAGTGATGGGAAGAGAGAGAGAGATGGAGAGGTAGTGATGGGAAGAGAGAGAGAGATGGAGAGGAAGAGAGAGAGATGGAGAGGTAGTGATGGGAAGAGAGAGAGAGATGGAGAGGTAGTGATGGGAAGAGAGAGAGAGATGGAGAGGTAGTGATGGGAGAGAGAGAGAGATGGAGAGGTAGTGATGGGAAGAGAGAGAGATGGAGAGGTAGTGATGGGAAGAGAGAGAGATGGAGAGGTAGTGATGGGAAGAGAGAGAGATGGGAGAGTGATGGGGAGAGAGAGAGAGGAGAGGTAGAGAGAGAGAGAAGGAGAGGTAGTGATGGGAAGAGAGAGAGAGATGGAGAGGTAGTGATGGGAAGAGAGAGAGATGGAGAGGTAGTGACGGGAAGAGAGAGATGGAGAGGTAGTGATGGGAAGAGAGAGAGAGATGGAGAGGTAGTGATGGGAAGAGAGAGAGATGGAGAGGTAGTGACGGGAAGAGAGAGATGGAGAAGAGAGAGAGAGAGAGAGAGGTAGTGATGGGAAGAGAGAGAGAGATGGAGAAGAGTGATGGGAAGAGAGAGAGATGGAGAGGAGATGGGGAAGAGAGAGAGAGAAGGAGAGGTAGTGAGGGAAGAGAGAGAGAGATGGAGAGGTAGTGATGGGAAGAGAGAGAGAGATGGAGAGGTAGTGATGGGAAGAGAGAGAGATGGAGAGGTAGTGATGGGAGAGAGAGAGAGAAGAGAGAGGAGAGACAGATAGAGGAAGAGAGAGAGAGAGAGAGAGAAGGGAGAGGAGTGGGGGAAGAGAGAGAGATGGAGAGGTAGTGATGGGAAGAGAGAGAGATGGAGAGGTAGTGACGGGAAGAGAGAGAGATGGAGAGGTAGTGACGGGAAGAGAGAGATGGAGAGGTAGTGACGGGAAGAGAGAGAGAGATGGAGAGGTAGTGATGGGAGGAGAGAGAGATGGAGAGGTAGTGGACGGGAAGAGAGAGAGATGGGAGGTAGTGACGGGAAGAGAGAGATGGAGAGGTAGTGATGGGAAGAGAGGGAAGAGAGAGGAGAGGTAGTGATGGGAAGAGAGAGAGAGATGGAGAGGTAGTGATGGGAAGAGAGAGAGATGGAGAGGTAGTGATGGGAAGAGAGAAGATGGAGAGAGTGATGGGAAGAGAGAGATGAGAGGTAGTGATGGGGAGAGAGAGAGATGGAGAGGTAGTGATGGGAAGAGAGAGAGAGATGGAGAGGTAGTGATGGGAGAGAGAGAGAGATGGAGAGGTAGTGATGGGAAGGAGAGAGAGAGGTAGATGGGAAGAGAGAGATGAGAGGTAGTGGGGGAAGAGAGAGAGATGGAGAGGTAGTGATGGGAAGAGAGAGAGATGGAGAGGTAGTGACAGGGAAGAGAGAGATGGAGAGGTAGTGATGGGAAGAGAGAGAGATGGAGAGGGAAGAGAGAGAGATGGAGAGGTAGTGATGGGAAGAGAGAGAGATGGAGAGGTAGTGATGGGAAGAGAGAGATGGAGAGGTAGTGATGGGAAGAGAGAGATGGAGAGGTAGTGATGGGAAGAGAGAGATGGAGAGGTAGTGATGGGAAGAGAGAGATGGAGAGGTAGTGGGGAGAGAAGAGAGGTAGTGATGGGAAGAGAGATGAGAGGAGTGATGGAGAGAGAGATGAGAGGTAGTGATGGGAAGAGAGAGAGAGAGATGGAGAGGTAGTGATGGGAAGAGAGAGATGGAGAGGTAGTGACGGGAAGAGAGAGATGGAGAGGTAGTGATGGGAAGAGAGAGAGATGGAGAGGTAGTGATGGGAAGAGAGAGAGATGGAGAGGTAGTGATGGGAAGAGAGAGATGGAGAGGTAGTGATGGGAGAGAGAGAGATGGAGAGGTAGTGATGGGAAGAGAGAGAGATGGAGAGGTAGTGATGGGAAGAGAGAGATGGAGAGGTAGTGATGGGAAGAGAGAGATGGAGAGGTAGTGATGGGGAAGAGAGAGATGGAGAGGTAGTGATGGGAAGAGAGAGAGATGGAGAGGTAGTGATGGGAAGAGAGAGAGATGGAGAGGTAGTGATGGGAAGAGAGAGAGATGGAGAGGTAGTGATGGGAAGAGAGAGATGGAGAGTAGTGATGGGAAGAGAGAGGAGAGGTAGTGATGGGAAGAGAGAGAGATGGAGAGGTAGTGATGAAGGAAGATGGAGAGAGATGGAGAGGTAGTGATGGGAAGAGAGAGAGATGGAGAGGTAGTGATGGGAAGAGAGAGAGATGGAGAGGTAGTGATGGGAAGAGAGAGATGGAGAGGTAGTGATGGAAGAGAGAGATGGAGAGGTAGTGATGGGAAGAGAGAGAGATGGAGAGGTAGTGATGGGAAGAGAGAGATGGAGAGGTAGTGATGGGAAGAGAGAGAGATGGAGAGGTAGTGATGGGAAGAGATGGAGAGGTATGACGGAGAGAGAGAGATGAGAGGTAGTGATGGGAAGAGAGAGAGATGGAGAGGTAGTGATGGGAAGAGAGAGAGATGGAGAGGTAGTGATGGGAAGAGAGAGAGATGGAGAGGTAGTGATGGGATGGAGAGGTAGAGATGGAGAGGTAGTGATGGGAAGAGAGAGAGAGATGGAGAGGTAGTGATGGGAAGAGAGAGAGATGGAGAGGTAGTGATGGGAAGAGAGAGAGAGATGGAGAGGTAGTGATGGGAAGAGAGAGAGATGGAGAGGTAGTGATGGGAAGAGAGAGAGAGATGGAGAGGTAGTGATGGGAAGAGAGAGAGAGATGGAGAGGTAGTGATGGGAAGAGAGAGAGATGGAGAGGTAGTGATGGGAAGAGAGAGAGAGATGGAGAGGTAGTGATGGGAAGAGAGAGAGATGGAGATGGGAGAGGTAGGATGGGAAGAGAGAGATGGAGAGGTAGTGATGGGAAGAGAGAGATGGAGAGGTAGTGATGGGAAGAGAGAGAGAGATGGGAGAGGTAGTGATGGGGAAGAGAGAGATGGAGAGTGATGGGAAGAGAGAGATGGAGAAGAAGAGAGAGATGGAGAGGTAGTGATGGGAAGAGAGAGAGAGATGGAGAGGTAGTGATGGGAAGAGAGAGAGATGGAGAGGTAGTGATGGGAAGAGAGAGATGGAGAGGTAGTGATGGGAAGAGAGAGAGATGGAGAGGTAGTGACGGGAAGAGAGAGAGATGGAGAGAGAGAGATGAGAGGAGTGAGAGAGAGAGAGATGGGAGAGGTAGTGGGAAGAGAGAGAGATGGAGAGGTAGTGATGGAAAGAGAGAGAGATGGAGAGGTAGTGATGGGAAGAGGAAGAGATGGAGAGGAGATGGGGAAGAGAGAGAAGGAGAGGTAGTGGGAAGAGAGAGAGATGGGAAGAGAGAGAGAAGGAGAGGTAGTGATGGGAAGAGAGAGAGAGATGGAGAGGTAGTGATGGGAAGAGAGAGAGATGGAGAGGTAGTGATGGGAAGAGAGAGAGATGGAGAGGTAGTGACGGGAAGAGAGAGATGGGAAGAGAGAGAGATGGAGAGGTAGTGACGGTAGTGATGGGAAGAGAGAGATGGAGAGGTATGACGGGAAGAAGAGAGAGATGGAGAGGTAGTGATGGGAAGAGAGAGAGATGGAGGACGGAAGAGAGAGAGATGGAGAGGAGATGGAGAGGTAGTGATGGGAAGAGAGAGAGATGGAGAGGTAGTGATGGGAAGAGAGAGAGATGGAGAGGTAGTGATGGGAAGAGAGAGAGATGAGAGAGGATAGATGGAGATGGGGAGAGAGAGAGATGGAGAGGTAGTGATGGGAAGAGAGAGAGATGGAGAGGTAGTGATGGGAAGAGTGAGAGAGAGAGGTAGTGATGGGAAGAGAGAGAGATGGAGAGGTAGTGATGGGAAGAAGAGAGATGGAGAGGTAGTGATGGGAAGAGAGAGAGAGAGAGGTAGTGATGGGAAGGAGAGAGATGGAGAGATGATGGAAAGAGAGAAGGAGAGGTAGTGATGGAAAGGGAAGAGAGGTAGATGGGAAGAGAGAGAGAGAGGTAGTGATGGGAAAGAGAGAGATGGAGAGGTAGTGATGGGGAAGAGAGAGAGAGATGGAGATAGTGATGGGAAGAGAGAGAGAGAAGGAGAGGTAGTGATGAGAAGAGAAGAGAGAGAGATGGAGAGGTAGTGACGGGAAGAGAGAGAAGGAGAGGTAGTGATGGAAGAGAGAGATGGAGAGGTAGTGATGGGAAGAGAGAGAGATGGAGAGGTAGTGATGGGAAAGAGAGAGATGGAGAGGAGAGAGATGGAGAGGTGATGGGAAGAGAGAGAGATGGAGAGGTAGTGATGGAAGAGGAGGGAGAGGAGATGGGAGAGATGGAGAGGTAGTGATGGAAGAAGAGAGAGATGGAGAGGCAGTGATGGGAAGAGAGAGAGAGAAGGAGAGGTAGTGATGGGAAGAGAGAGAGAGATGGAGAGGTAGTGATGGGAAGAGAGAGAGATGGAGAGGTAGTGATGGGAAGAGAGAGATGGAGAGGTAGTGATGGAAGAGTAGTGATGGGAAGGTAGTGATGGGAAGAGAGATGGAGAGGTAGTGATGGGAAGAGAGATGAGAGGTAGGACGGGAAGGTAGAGATGGAGGGAATGGGAAGAGAGAGATGGAGAGGTAGTGATGGGAAGAGAGAGATGAGATAGGATGGGAGAGAGAGAGATGGAGAGGTAGTGATGGAAGAGAGATGGAGAGGTATGGAGAGGTAGTGATGGGAAGAGAGAGATGGAGAGGTAGTGATGGGAAGAGAGAGAGATGGAGAGGTAGTGATGGGAAGAGAGAGATGGAGAGGTAGTGACGGAAGAGAGAGATGGAGAGGTAGTGATGGGAAGAGAGAGATGGAGAGAGGTAGTGATGGAAGAGAGAGATGAGAGGCAGTGATGGAAGAGAGAGAGATGGAGAGGTAGTGACGGGAAGAGAGAGATGGAGAGAAAGTGATGGGAAGAGAGAGATGGAGAGGTAGTGATGGGAAGAGAGAGAGATGTAAGAGGTAGTGATGGGAAGAGAGAGATGGAGAGGTAGTGATTGGGAAGAGAGAGAGATGGAGAGGTAGATGGGGAAGAGAGAGAGATGGAGAGGTAGTGATGGGAAGAGAGAGATGGAGAGGTAGTGGACGGGAAGAGAGAGAGAGATGGAGAGGTAGTGATGGGAAGAGAGAGATGGAGAGGTAGTGACGGGAAGAGAGAGAGATGGAGAGGTAGTGATG
>NW_025755792.1:0-7342 GCF_021184085.1 Oncorhynchus gorbuscha
AGTGTACCTTGGTTATAATATACCAGTCTAGTATAATGTAATTGGTTATAATATACCAGTCTAGTATCATGTAATTGGTTATAATATACCAGTCTAGTATAATGTAATTGGTTATAATATACCAGTCTAATATCATGTAATTGGTTACAATATACCAGTCTAATATCATGTAATTGGTTACAATATACCAGTCTAGTATCATGTAATTGGTTATAATATACCAGTCTAATATCATGTAATTGGTTACAATATACCAGTCTAATATCATGTAATTGGTTACAATATACCAGTCTAATATCATGTAATTGGTTATAATATACCAGTCTAGTATCATGTAATTGGTTATAATATACCAGTCTAATATCATGTAATTCATGTATTGTTACAATATACCAGTCTAATATCATGTAATTGGTTACAATATACCAGTCTAATATCATGTAATTGGTTATAATATACCAGTCTAGTATCATGTAATTGGTTATAATATACCAGTCTAATATCATGTAATTGGTTACAATATACCAGTCTAATATCATGTAATTGGTTACAATATACCAGTCTAATATCATGTAATTGGTTACAATATACCAGTCTAATATCATGTAATTGGTTACAATATACCAGTCTAATATCATGTAATTGGTTAAAATATACCAGTCTAGTATCATATACCAGTCTTGTATCTAGTATAGTATGGTAGTGCACTACGTTTGCCTAGACCACAATTGTAGTGCACCACTATTGCCTAGGTTATTACTGTAGTCCACTACTTTTGCCTGGAGCACTACTGTAGTGCACTACTTTTGCCTAGAGCTTTATTGTTGTGCACTAAATAAGGAATAGGGTGCCATTTGGGATGAACCCCAGGTTGAAAGGGTGGGTCAGAGAACTATATTATTATTGTCCATTTCCAGATGGACATTATTTGCACTATTGTAAGTGACTGTCCCACTGGATGTCATAAGGTGATTGCACCAATTTGTAAGTCGCTCTGGATAAGAGCGTCTGCTAAATGACTTAAATGTAAATGTAAATGTAAGTTAAATATGGCTGTTGAGATAAAGTCACAGGAAATTATAGCTTGTCAGTCTGGACATCACGCAGATGTGAAAGCACTATGTGATTTGTGTGTGTTTGTGTGTGTGTGTGTGTGTGTGTGTGTGTGTGTGTGTGTGTGTGTGTGTGTGTGTGTGTGTGTGTGTGTGTGTGTGTGTGTGTGTGTGTGTGTGTGTGTGTGTGTGTGTGTGTGTGTGTGTGTGTGTGTGTGTGTGTGTGTGTGTGTGTGAATACAACTCATTTTTCAAACAACAGGAAGATGTACAGCAGGATGAATAACATGATAATAATAACACGATAATAATAACATGATGATAATAACATGATTATAATAACATGATAATAATAACATGATGATAATAACATGATGATAATAACATGACAATAATAACATGATGATAATAACATGATAATAACATGATAATAATAACATGATGATAATAACATGATGATAATAACATGCTGATAATAACATGATAATAATAACATGATGATAATAACATGATGATAACACGCTAATAATAACATGCTAATAATAACATGCTAATAATAACATGATAATAACATGATAATAATATGATGATAATAACATGATGATAATAACATGATGATAACATGATAATAATATGATAATAACATGATGATAATAACATGATGATAATAACATGATGATAATAACATGATGATAATAACAAGATGATAATAATAACCAGATGATAATAAAATGATAGTAATAGCCTTATAATAATAACATGCCAATAATAACCCGATGATAATAACATGATAATTATAACATGGTAATAATGACATGGTAATAATGAAATGATAACATTGCCCTGGTCTAAAATAATGCATTCCATAGGGCTGAGATCTTTAACTAGATTCAGTCATGATTTTATTGGGGGAGGGTCAGGGGCCGAACATAATTACTAATCATTTGTAGACTGCAAATTGACTAAAACATAATAAATTCAAACCTTGCTTGCATTTGTATCCAATCACACGTCTCTCTATTATCCGTGGGAATACTTTGAAACAGAGGGCCAAAATGTAAATAACAAGCAGATTTGCTGGTGTTTTTAATGTATTGGCGGGCCAAATAAAATCTACTATGGGCCAAATTCGCCTGTGAGGCCGCCAGTTGGGGAACCCTGCCGTAGGGTATAAGGTGCCATTAAGAGAGAGAGAGAGAGAGAGAGAGAGAGAGAGAGAGAGAGAGTGTGTGTGTGTGTGTGTGTGTGTGTGTGTGTGTGTGTGTGTGTGTGTGTGTGTGTGTGTGTGTGTGTGTGTGTGTGCGTGTGCGAGAGAGAGAGTGCTGACTCAGCTAAGTTACCTCTACCAGGCACTTAACAGCAGTGAAAAGAGCAACAGTTTATATGATTACAGCTATCTATATATCTAGCCCATCCCATCCCATTCCAGCCCATCCAAGACAGTATTTAATACAGACAGGCAGACAGACCAGACCAGACCTGAAATTATGTAATACAGATAGACAGACAGACAGACCAGACCAGACATTATTTAATACAGACAGACCAGACCAGACCAGACCAGACATTATTTAATACTGACAGACAGACCAGACCAGACATTATTTAATACTGACAGAGACCAGACCAGACCTGACATTATTTAATACAGACAGACAGACCAGACCAGACATTATTTAATACAGACAGACAGACCAGACCTGACATTATTTAATACTGACAGACAGACCAGACCAGACCTGACATTATTTAATACAGACAGACCAGACCTGACATGATTTAATACTGACAGATAGACCAGACCAGACCTGAAATTATTTAATACAGACAGACAGACCAGACCTGACCAGACCAGACATTATTTAATACTGACAGACAGACCAGACCAGACATTATTTAATACTGACAGAGAGACCAGACCAGACCTGACATTATTTAATACAGACAGACAGACCAGACCAGACCAGACATTATTTAATACTGACAGACAGACCAGACCAGACATTATTTAATACTGACAGAGATACCAGACCAGACCTGACATTATTTAATACAGACAGACAAGACCAGACCAGACCAGACCAGACCAGACCTGACATTATTTAATACAGACAGACAGACCAGACCAGACCAGACATTATTTAATACTGACAGACCAGACAGACAGACAGACAGACAGACAGACAGACAGACAGACAGACAGACAGACAGACAGACAGACAGACAGACAGACAGACAGACAGACCAGACCAGACCTGACATTATTTAATACAGACAGACAGACCAGACCAGACCTGACATTATTTAATACTGACAGACCAGACCTGACATTATTTAATACTGACAGACCAGACCAGACCTGACATTATTTAATAATGACAGACCAGACCAGACCTGACATTATTTAATACTGACATACCAGACCTGACATGATTTAATACTGACAGACAGACCAGACCAGACCTGACATTATTTAATACAGACAGACAGACTAGACCTGACATTATTTAATACAGACAGACAGACCAAACCAGACATTATTTAATACAGACAGACAGACCAGACCAGACCAGACCTGACAGTATTTAATACAGACAGACAAGACCAGACCAGACCAGACCTGACATTATTTAATACAGACAGACAGACCAGACCAGACCAGACCAGACATTATTTAATACAGACAGACCAGACCAGACCTGACATTATTTAATACAGACAGACAGACCAGACCAGACAGACATTTAGACAGACAGACAGACAGACAGACAGACAGACCAGACAGACAGACAGACAGACAGACAGACAGACAGATCAGACCTGACATTATTTAATACAGACAGACAGACAGACCAGACCAGACCTGACATTATTTAATACTGACAGACCAGACCTGACATTATTTAAAACTGACAGACCAGACCAGACCTGACATTATTTAATACTGACAGACCAGACCAGACCTGACATTATTTAATACTGACAGACCAGAGATTTAATACTGACACCAGACCTGACATTATTTAATACAGACAGACAGACTAGACCTGACATTATTTAATACAGACAGACAGACCAGACCAGACATTATTTAATACAGACAGACAGACCAGACCAGACCTGACAGTATTTAATACAGACATACAGACCAGACCTGACATTATTTAATACAGACAGACAGACCAGACATTATTTAATACAGACAGACAGACCAGACCTGACATTATTTAATACAGACAGACAGATCAGACCTGACATTATTTAATACAGACAGACCAGACCTGACCAGACATTATTTAATACAGACAGACCAGACCAGACATTATTTAATACAGACAGACAGACCAGACCAGACCAGACATTATTTAATACTGACAGACAGACCAGACCAGACAGTATTTAATACTGACAGAGAGACCAGACCAGACCTGACATTATTTAATACAGACAGACAGGCCAGACCAGACATTATTTAATACAGACAGACAGACCAGACCTGACATTATTTAATACTGACAGACAGACCAGACCAGACATTATTTAATACTGACAGAGAGACCAGACCAGACCTGACATTATTTAATACAGACAGACAGATCAGACCAGACATTATTTAATACAGACAGACCAGACCAGACCAGACATGATTTAATACTGACAGACAGACCAGACATTATTTAATACAGACAGACACACCAGACCAGACCTGACATTATTTAATACTGACAGACCAGACCTGACATGATTTAATACTGACAGACAGACAGACCAGACATTATTTAATACTGACAGACCAAACCTGACATTATTTAATACTGACAGACCAGACCAGACCAGACATTATTTAATACAGACAGACCAGACCTGACCAGACATTATTTAATACAGACAGACCATACCAGACCAGACATTATTTAATACAGACAGACAGACAGACCAGACCAGACATTATTTAATACAGACAGACCAGACCAGACATTATTTAATACAGACAGACCAGACCTGACCAGACCAGACATTATTTAATACAGACAGACAGACCAGACCAGACATGATTTAATACAGACAGACAGACCAGACCAGACCAGACCAGACATTATTCAATACTGACAGACCAGACCAGACATTATTTAATACTGACAGACCAGACCAGACATTATTTAATACAGACAGACAGACCAGACCAGGTTTATCAATGACATATCCATTTACATTCCAGAGATTCATTCAAAAGAAATTATTGAATTGACAACAGCCCATAACTTTTTCCCAGCACTGGAGTTGTTTGTGTGTGTTGGGGGAGAGGGCTGGGTTCCCCCAGGGCAGGGTCTCTCAGGGCAGGGTCTCTCAGGGCTGGGTTCCCCCAGGGCAGGGTCTCTCAGGGCTGGGTTCCCCCAGGGCAGGGTCTCTCAGGGCTGGGTTCCCCCATGGCAGGGTCTCTCAGGGGCTAGGTTCCCCAGGAGCAGGGTCTCTCAGGGCTAGGTTCCCCCAGGAAGCAGGGTCTCTCGGGGGCAGGGCTGGGTTCCCCCAGGAGCAGGGTCTCTCAGGGCTGGGTTCCCCCAGGGCAGGGTCTCTCAGGGGCTGCCACCAGGTTCCCCCAGGGCAGGGGTCTCTCAGGGCTGGGTTCCCCCAGGGCAGGGTCTCTCAGGGCTGGGTTCCCCAGGGCAGGGTCTCTCAGGGCTGGGTTCCCCCAGGGCAGGGTCTCTCAGGGCTGGGTTCCCCCAGGGCAGGGTCTCTCAGGGCTGGGTTCCCCCAGGGCAGGGTCTCTCAGGGGCTGGTTCCCCAGGGCAGGGTCTCTCAGCTTCAACACACTGATCAGGTGTTTGATGACTAATGAGAACTGTGGTCAGTAAAACGTCCACATTGACACAATCAAAAAGTTCACACGAGAGTGTTTGATTTTAGATGTATGTGTGTATGTGTGTGTGTGTATGTGTGTGTGTGTGTGTGTGTGTGTGTGTAGTGGTATGTGTGTGTATGTGCTGTGCTGTGTGTGTGTGTGTGTATGTGTCTTGTGTGTGTGTGTGTGTAAGCATGCGTGTGTGTGTGTTGGGTAGGTGCACCTAAATCAATACTAGCTGCTTTCCCAGCCCACTCTTAATTAGATGGAGAGAGAGAGATGGAGAGAGAGATGGAGAGAGATGGAGTGAGAGAGAAAGACACAGATGGAGTGAGAGAGAGAGAGAGAGAGAGAGAGAGAGAGAGAGAGAGAGAGAGAGAGAGAGAGAGAGAGAGAGAGAGAGAGAGAGAGAGAGAGAGAGAGAGAGAGAGAGAGAGAGAGAGAGAGAGAGAGAGAGAGAGAGAGAGAGAGAGAGTGGAGTGAGAGACAAAGAAAGAGATGGAGAGAGAGAGAGATGGAGTGAGAGAGAAAGACACAGATGGAGTGAGAGAGAGAGAGAGAGAGAGAGAGAGAGAGAGAGAGAGAGAGAGAGAGAGAGAGAGAGAGAGAGAGAGAGAGAGAGAGAGAGAGAGAGAGAGAGAGAGAGAGAGAGAGAGAGAGAGAGAGAGAGAGAGAGAGAGAGAGAGAGAGAGAGAGAGAGATGGGAGGAGAGACAAAGAAAGAGATGGAGAGAGAGAGAGAGAGAGAGAGAGAGAGAGAGAGAGAGAGAGAGAGAGAGAGAGAGAGAGAGAGAGAGAGAGAGAGAGAGAGAGAAAAGAGAGATGGAGTGAGAGAGAAAGAAAGAGATGGAGAGAGAGAAAGATGGAGTGAGTGAGAGAGAGAGAGATTTCCTTCATGGGCCCAGCATGCGTTGTTTACGACTCACTTTAAAAGAATGAATTAAACATGGACCGAAGGAAGCGGGAATAACTCCCTCCTTCCACTTAGCTATGCACTGTAGCTTACAGATTCACTATACTGTTAACTCTCTCCTTCCACTTAGCTATGTACTGTAGCTTACATATTCACTATACTGTTAACTCTCTCCTTCCACTTAGCTATGCACTGTAGCTTACAGATTCACTATACTGTTAACTCTCTCCTTCCACTTAGCTATGCACTGTAGCTTACAGATTCACTATACTGTTAGCTCTCTCCATGTAGCTAATGTACTAGACAGATAGCATTCTATTTTTCGCTGCAGTTGACAACATTCTGTTGTTGTTGACATCCAGCATGCATTCTATCCATAGCACAACATTCTATTTAATATGAGAATTCTACTCAAATCTAACATTCTGTTGTTGTTGACATCCAGCGTGCATTCTATCCATAGCACAACATTCTATTTAATATGAGAATTCTACTCAAATCAAACATTCTGTTGTTGTTGACATCCAGCATGCATTTT
>NW_025755793.1:0-7340 GCF_021184085.1 Oncorhynchus gorbuscha
TCGCTCTCTTTCTCCTGCTCTCTCTCTCTCTCTCCCTGCTCTCTCTCTCTCTCGCTCTCTCGCTTTCTCGCCCCCCCCTCCCCTGCGTCTCTTTCTCGCCCTCTCGCTCTTTCTCTCCTCGCTCTCTTTCTCTCCCTCTCTCTCGTTCTCTCCCTCTCTCGCTCTTTCTCTCTCGCTCTCTTTCTCTCCCTCGCTCTGCTCCTTCTCCTCGCTCGCGCTTTCTCTCCCTCGCTTTCTCTCCTCTCTCGCTTTCTCCTCTCGCTTCTGTCTCTCCCTTCTCTCTCTCGCTCTCAGCTTCTCTCTTCTCTCCTCGCTCTCTGCTCTTCTCGCTTCTGCTTTCTCTCTCCTCGCTTCTCTCTCGCTCTCTCTTCTTCTTTCGCCCTACCCTTCTCTCTCTAGCTCTCTTTCTCTCCCTCGCCTCTGCTCTCTCTCGCCTGCTCTCTGCTCTCCTCGCTTCTCTTCTCCTCTCCTTCCTCGCTTCTCTTTTCGTCCCTCGCTCTCTCTTTCTTCTCCTCTCTCTCGTTCTCTGCTCCCCTCCTCTCTCTTTCGCTCTCGCCTTCCCCTCGCTTCTTTCTCCTCGCTTTTTCTTCGTTCTTTCTCTTCTCCTCGCTCTCGCTTTCTCGCCTCGCTCTCTCCCTGCTCACACTTTCTCCTCGCCTCGCTCTTCGTCTTTTCTCTCCCCTCGCTCGCTTTCTCTCCCTCGCTCTCTTTCTCTCTCTCTCCTCTCTCTTTCTTCTCCCTCGCTCTCTTTCTCTCCCTCGCTCTCTTTCTCTCCCTCGCTCTCTTTCTCTCCTCTCGTTCTCTCTCCCTCGCTCTCTCTCTTTCTTCTCCCTCCTGCTCTCTCTCTCTCTTTCTTTCTCTTTCTCTTCCTCCTCTCTTTCTTCTCTCTTTCTCTCTCGCTTTCTTCCTCGCTCTCTTTCTCTCCTCGCTCTCTTTCTCTCTCTCTCTCTTTCTTCTCTCTCCCTCTCTCTTTTCTCTCTCTCTCCCTTCGCTTCTCTTCTCTCCTCTCTTCTCTCTTCTCTCCTCCCCTCGCTCTTTTTCTCTCCCTCCTCGCTCTCTTTCTCTCCTCTCTCTCTCTCTTCTCCCTCTCTCGCTTCTCTTTCTCTCCTCTTGCTTTCTCTTCTCTCTTTTCTCTCCTCGCCTCTTTCTTCTCTCTCTTTCTCTCTCGCTCTCTTTCTCTCTCCCTCGCTTCCTTCTCTCTCCCTCGCCTCTTTCTCTCTCTCTCTCTTTCTTCTCCCCTCTGCTCTCTTTTCTCTCTTCTCGCTCTCTTTCTCTCCCTCGCTCTCTTTCTCTCCCTCTGCTTCTCTTTCTTCTCCCTCTCGCTTCTCTTTCTTCTCCTCGCTCTTTTCTCTCCTCTCTCTCTTCTCTCCCTCCCTCTCTCTTCTCTCCTTCCCTCCCTCGTCTCTCTCTCTCTCTCTCCTTTTTCTTTCTCTCTCGCTCTCTTCTTCTCCTCGCTCTCTTTCTTTCTCTTTCTCTTCTCTCTCTCTCTTTCTTCTCTCTCTTTCTCTCGCTCTCTCTCTCTTTCTGCTCTCCCCTCTCTTCTTTTCCTCTCTCTTCTCTCTCTCTTTCTCTCTCTCCTCTCTCTCTCTCTCCTTCTCTCCCTCTCTCTCTTCTTTCTCTCCCCTCCTCTCTCTCTCTCTCTCTCCTCGCTTCTTTCTCTCCTCTCATTCTCTCTCCCCGCTTTTTTTCTCTCTCCTCGCTCTCCTTTTTTCTCTCTCCTTCTTTTCTTTCTCCTCCTTTCTTCTCTTTCTCCCCTCACTTCTTTCTCTCCCTCTCTCTTTCTTCTCCCTCTCCTCTCCCTCCTTCTTTCCCCTCCCTCCTCTCTCTTCCTTTCTCCTTCTCTCTTCTCGCTTCTCTTTCTCTCTCTTTCTCTCCCTCACTCTCACTTCTCTCTTTCCTCTCCTCACTTTCTTTTCTCTCTCCCTCACTCTTATTTCTTTCTCCTCATCTCTTTTTCTCTCTCTCCTCTCTCTCTCTCTCTCCCCTTGCTCTCTTTCTTTCTCCCCCTTCCTCGCTTCTTCTTTCTCTCCCCTAGTCTCCCTGCAGACCAGAAGAGAGGATATTCTAATGTGTTCAATGCTCTGGCCAGAATCACTAAAGAAGAGGGTGTCACCACACTATGGAGGGTAAGATACTATTTCTACTATATTACTACTACTCTACTACTATAGAACTACTATACACCTACTATACTACAGCATCACTAAAGAGGGGTCACCACGCTATGGAGGGTAAGATACTATTACTACTACTATATTACTACTACTCAACTACTATAGAACTACTATACACCTACTATACTACAGCATCACTAAAGAGGGGGTCACCACACTATGGAGGGTAAGATACTATTACTACTATATTACTATTACTACTATACACCTACTATACACCTACTATACTACTACTATAGAACCTACTATACTACAGCATCACTAAAGAGGGGTCACCACGCTATGGAGGTAAGATACTATTACTACTACTATATTACTACTACTCAACTACTATAGAACTACTATACACCTACTATACTACAGCATCACTAAAGAGGGGTCACTCACACTATGGAGGGTAAGATACTATTACTACTATATTACTATTACTACTATAGAACTACTATACACCTACTACTATACTACAGCATCACTAAAGAGGGGGTCACCACACTATGGAGGGTAAGATACCATTACTACTACTACTATAGAACTACTATACACCTACTTATACTACAGCATCACTAAAGAGGGGGGTCACCACACTATGGAGGGTAAGATACCATTACTACTATAGAACTACTATACACCTACTACTATACTACAGCATCACTAAAGAGGGGGTCACCACACTATGGAGGGTAAGATACCATTACTACTATAGAACTACTATACACCTACTATACTAAGATACTATTACTACACTACTACACTACTACTGTACTATTACTATACTATTACAACACTACTACTGTACTATTACTATACTATTACTACACTACTACTATACTATTACTATACTACTACACCACTACTACTGTACTATTACAACACTACTACTGTACTATTACAACACTACTACTGTACTATTACAACACTACTACTGTACTATTACAACACTACTACTGTACTATTACAACACTACTACTGTACTATTACAACACTACTACTGTACTATTACAACACTACTACTGTACTATTACTACACTATTACACCACTACTACTGTACTATTACTACACTATTACACCACTACTACTGTACTATTACAACACTACTACTATACTATTACTATACTATTACAACACTACTACTATACTATTACAACACTACTACTGTACTATTACTATACTACTACTATACTATTACATCGACTACTATACTACTATACTATTACAACACTACTACTGTACTATTACACTATTACAACACTACTGTACTATTACTATACTATTACAACACTACTACTGTACTATTACAACACTACTACTGTACTATTACAACACTACTACTGTACTATTACAACACTACTACTGTACTATTACAACACTACTACTGTACTATTACAACACTACTACTGTACTATTACTATACTATTACAACACTACTACTGTACTATTACAACACTACTACTGTACTATTACAACACTATTACAACACTACTACTGTACTATTACAACACTACTACTATACTATTACTATACTATTACAACACTACTACTGTACTATTACTATACTATTACTATACTACTGTACTATTACTATACTATTACTATACTACTACTGTACTATTACTATACTATTACTACACTACTACTGTACTATTACTATACTATTACTACACTACTACTGTACTATTACTATACTATTACTACACTACTACTGTACTATTACTATACTATTACTACACTACTACTAATATACTATTACTACACTACTACTGTACTATTACTACACTACTACTGTACTATTACTACACTACTACTGTACTATTACTACACTACACTACTACTAATATACTATTACTACACTACTACTGTACTATTACTACACTACTACTGTACTATTACTACACTACTACTGTACTATTACTACACTACTACTGTACTATTACTACACTACTACTGTACTATTACTACACTACTACTGTACTATTACTACACTACTACTGTACTCACTACTGCACTATTACTACACCACTACTAATATACCCATTTCTACACTGACTACTATACTATTACTACACGACTACTGTACTATTACTATACTGTTACTATACTATTACTACACTACTACTGTACTATTACTATACTATTACTACACTACTACTGTACTATTACTATACTATTACTACACTACTACTGTACTATTACTATACTATTACTACACTACTACTGTACTATTACTACACTACTACTGTACTATTACTACACTACTACTGTACTATTACTACACTACTACTGTACTATTACTACACTACTACTGTACTATTACTACACTACTACTGTACTATTACTACACTACTACTGTACTATTACTACACTACTACTGTACTATTACTACACTACTACTGTACTATTACTACACTACTACTGTACTATTACTACACTACTACTGTACTATTACTGTACTATTACTACACTACTACTAATATACTATTTCTACATGACTACTATACTATTTCTACACGACTACTGTACTATTACTATACTGTTACTATACTATTACTATACTACTACTATACTATTACTGTACTATTACTACACTACTACTAATATACTTTCTACATGACTACTATACTATTTCTACACGACTACTGTACTATTACAACACTACTACTGTACTATTACTATACTATTACTACACTACTAATATACTATTTCTACATGACTACTATACTATTTCTACATGACTACTGTACTATTACAACACTACTACTGTACTATCACTATACTATTACTACACTACTACTAATATACTATTTCTACATGACTACTATACTATTTCTACATGACTACTATACTATTTCTACACGACTACTATACTATTACTATACTATTACAACACTACTACTGTACTATTACTATACTATTACTACACTACTACTGTACTATTACTATACTATTACATACACTACTACTGTACTATTTCTACATGACTACTATACTATCTACATGACTACTATACTTTCTACATGACTACTATACTATTTCTACACTACTACTGTACTATTACTATACTATTACTACACTACTACTATACTATTACTATACTATTACTACACTACTACTATACTATTACTACACTACTACTATACTATTACAACACTACTACTGTACTATTACTATACTATTACAACACTACTACTGTACTATTACAACACTACTACTGTACTATTACAACACTACTACTGTACTATTACAACACTATTACTGTACTATTACTACACTACTACTAATATACTTTCTACATGACTACTATACTATTTCTACACGACTACTGTACTATTACAACACTACTACTGTACTATTACTATACTATTACTACACTACTACCATATACTATTTCTACATGACTACTATACTATTTCTTACATGACTACTGTACTATTACAACACTACTACTGTACTATCACTATACTATTACTACACTACCACTACTATACTATTTCTACATGACTTACTATACTATTTCTACATGACTACTATACTATTTCTACACGACTACTATACTATTACTATACTATTACAACACTACTACTGTACTATTACTATACTATTACTACACTACTACTGTACTATTACTATACTATTACAACACTACTACTAATATACTATTTCTACATGACTACTATACTTTCTACATGACTACTATACTTTCTACATGACTACTATACTATTTCTACACTACTACTGTACTATTACTATACTATTACTACACTACTACTATACTATTACTATACTATTACTACACTACTACTATACTATTACTACACTACTACTATACTATTACAACACTACTACTGTACTATTACTATACTATTACAACACTACTACTGTACTATTACAACACTACTACTGTACTATTACAACACTACTACTGTACTATTACAACACTACTACTGTACTATTACAACACTACTACTGTACTATTACAACACTACTACTGTACTATTACAACACTACTACTGTACTATTACAACACTACTACTGTACTATTACAACACTACTACTGTACTATTACAACACTACTACTGTACTATACTATTACTACACTACTACTAATATACTATTTCTACATGACTACTATACTATTTCTACATGACTACTATACTATTTCTACACGACTACTATACTATTACTATACTATTACAACACTACTACTGTACTATTACTATACTATTACTACACTACTACTAATATACTATTTCTACATGACTACTATACTTTCTACATGACTACTATACTTTCTACATGACTACTGTACTATTACTACACTACTACTGTACTATTACTATACTATTACTACACTACTACTATACTATTACTATACTATTACTACACTATTACTATACTATTACTACACTACTACTATACTATTACTACACTACTACTATACTATTACAACACTACTACTGTACTATTACAACACTACTACTGTACTATTACTATTACTATTACAACACTACTACTGTACTATTACAACACTACTACTGTACTATTACAACACTACTACTGTACTATTACAACACTACTACTGTACTATTACAACACTACTACTGTACTATTACAACACTACTACTGTACTATTACAACACTACTACTGTACTATTACAACACTACTACTGTACTATTATCAACACTACTACTGTACTATTACAACACTACTACTGTACTATTACAACACTACTACTGTACTATTACAACACTACTACTGTACTATTACAACACTACTACTGTACTATTACAACACTACTACTGTACTATTACAACACTACTACTGTACTATTACAACACTACTACTGTACTATTACAACACTATTACTGTACTATTACAACACTATTACTGTACTATTACAACACTACTACTGTACTATTACTATACTACTACTGTACTATTACTATACTGTTACTATACTACTAATATACTATTTCTACATGACTACTATACTATTACAACACTACTACTGTACTATTACTATACTATTACAACACTACTACTGTACTATTACTATACTATTACAACACTACTACTAATATACTATTTCTACATGACTACTATACTATTTCTACATGACTACTGTACTATTTCTACATGACTACTATAATTATTTCTACACTGACTACTA
>NW_025755794.1:0-7339 GCF_021184085.1 Oncorhynchus gorbuscha
TTGGTTTGCAAGCAAGGAACTGTTTAATAATGTTGTGTAATGGTCATACATCAGGTGAAAGAGAGGAAGGTGCAATAACTTTTTGAACAAGGGTAATTCGTCAGGTTCTCCATTTACAGTTGAAGTCGGAAGTTTACATAGTTTACATTCCTGACATTCCTGACATTTAATCCAAGTAAAAATTCCCTGTCTTAGGTCAGTTAGGATCACCACTTTATTTTAAGGATGTGAAATGTCAGAATAATAGTAGAGCGAATAATTTATTTCAGCTTTTATTTCTTTCATCACATTCCCAGTGGGTCAGAAGTTTACATACACTCAATTAGTATTTGGTAGCATTGCCTTTAAATTGTGTAACTTGGGTAAAACGTTTAGGGTAGCCTTCCACAAGCTTCCCACAATAAGTTGGGTGAATTTTGGCCCATTCTCCTGACAGAGCTGGTGTAACAGTCAGGTTTGTAGGCCTCCTTGCTCATACAGGCTTTTTCAGTTCTGTCCACAAATTTTCTATGGGATTGAGGTCAGGGCTTTGTGATGGCCACTCCGATACCTTGACTTTGTTGTCCTTAAGCCATTTGCCACAACTTTGGAAGTATGCTTGGGGTCATTGTCCATTTGGAAAGAACCATTTGCGACCAACTTTAACTTACTGACTGATGTCTTGAGATGTTACTTCAACAGAATTTTTCTTCCTCGTGATGCCATCTATTTTTTAAGTGCATCAGTCCCTCCTGTAATAACACCCCACAGCATGATGCTGCCACCCAGGTGCTTCACGGTTGGGATGGTGCTTTATGGCTTGCAAGTCATTCCCCTTTTTCCTCCAAACATATGATGGTCAATTATGGCCAAACAGTTCTATTTTTTGTTTCATCAGAACAGAGAACATTTCTCCAAAAAGTATGGTATTTGTCCCCATGTGCAGTTGCAAACCGTATGGCTTTTTTTATGGCGGATTTGGAGCATAGGCTTCTTCCTTGCTGAGCGGCATTTCAGGTTATGTTGATATAGGACTTGTTTTACTGTACATATAGATCATTTTGTACTTGTTTCATCCAGCATCTTCACAAGGTCCTTTGCTGTTGGTCTGGGATTGATTTGTACTTTTCGCACCAAAGCACGTTCATCTCTAGGAGACAGAACGCGTCTCCCTTCCGGAGCGGTATGACGGCTGCGTGGTCCCATGGTGTTTATACTTGCGTACTATTGTATGTACAGTTGAACGTGGTACCTTCAGGCATTTGGAAATTGCTCCCAAGGATAAACCAGACTTGTGGAAGTCTACAATTTATTTTCTGAGGTCTTGGCTGGTTTTCTTTTGATTTTCCCATGATGTTGAGCAAAGAGGCACTGAGTTTGAAGGTAGGCCTTGAAATACATCTAAAGGTACACCTCAATTGACTCAAATGATGTCAATTAGCCTATCAGAAAGCTTCAAACCATGACATTATTTTCTGGAATTTTCCAAGCTGTTTTAAAGGCACAGTAAAATTAGTGTATGTAAACGTCTGGACCCACTAGAATTGTGATACAGTGAATTATAAGTGAAATAATATGTCTGTAAACAATTGTTGGAAAAAATGACTTGTGTCATGCACAAAGTAGATGTCCTAACCCACTTGCATGTTAACAAGAAATTTGTGAAGTGGTTAAAAACGAGTTTTAATAACTCCAACCTAAATGTATGTAAACTTCGGACTTCAACTGTACATAGACATTATGTGAAAATTGTCTCTGGCTATAGACTGATTGCATTCTCCTATTATCTGACATGAATCCAGTTTAAGATCACTTCTACACACACAATATAAACAATAGATTCTTTGTGTAACACCATGGAAACCTTACAAGCTGCACTCCACCTTGCCTAACCTACCTTCTCTAGAACTGATCATCCACTGTTGGTCCAAATCTACCATATCAAAAACAGCATATCTATGCAAGTCCTAAAATATTCGGTATATTTTTACTAACAATTGACCAGATTCAAATGAGAAAAATCATTACACAACCACACCTGTTGACTTTCTATGATCATGGTTTTGCTTCACGACATACCGTTATAACTAGCAACAGATGTGAAACTGTGAACACTAAGCTACAGGTCATACTAAACTAGAACTAAACAGGATGCGGTAACGTTACAGTATGTAGCCTACTGTCTGATTTGATCTCTTACCAAAACAGCCGTAAACATCTGAAATCAGCAGCTGGCTCAGTCAAGAACAGGCATGTCCACTTAACCCAGCAGCAATGCGCAATATGTATCAAACATAAATATAGGCTACTTCAATCCTATTTTGCATGGCAAAATACAAATAGAACAAACAATAGAACACTTTAAGGACGGTATCTTCTGTTTAGGCCATGTAAAGAGAGGAAAAGTTCCTCTCTTCCCGTTCAGTTCGTCCACCGAAATCGAACCCTGATGCGCTTCATTGAGCCAGTGATACATACAAAAATATGTAATCTTACCATTCTTATATTGCAGTGAGGTACCGGTTGTAATTTTCACAGACCCACTTATGGATTCGCCAGGGCTGTAGACCACTTTGTTGTTGGTGAAAGTAATATCGAATTCCTTAAGCTACCCATGACTCCGCAACCCTCTGCGTCTCACAACAAAAAGCGCTTAGTGGTGCGGGCGAGGCAACCGTCTACCGCTGAAAGGAAGCTGAGCAGACAGAGCTCTCTTGGCCCAGCTGCAGCACGCACGACACCCAGTTTCCAGTAGCAGTGACGTCATTACGACAATATTTGATCCATTATTTAAAAAAATTATATGCGGATACATTGAATCTATTCAAGGTTGGTACTCTTCCATAACTGACCACACAGTAAATATTTGGTTATTTAGGTCATTGTGTTTAGGCCACCTTGACAGTGTTCACAGTACACGTCCCAGTGTAGATATTATAGTAACACTGTATCTACGGTAAGTAGCCAGTTTTAGCTAACAAACATTGGCCTTCTTTGCATTATTCTATATTGCTACAACTCTTTCTCAGACATCCAGTCATTGATTGAGTTGAGCTCCCAGACCACATCCACTCAGTAGTAGCCTAAGCCCTAAGGATACATCAAACAGTGGGATACCCTCTCTCCATCCATCCATTCATCCATCCATCCCCACCCCCACATCACTAGAAACGAGACACAGCAGGGAAATCCCCATCTCCAGAGTGTAGCTACATGCTGCTGACATCATCAGTTTGTCCTACTCAGCTCAGATTCAATTATGCTTCTGATCAGAGGAATGTGATGTTTATAGCTCTCAGCTCTTAGAGAAAATAGTAAAAGTGTCCTGGAGAGATTGAGCTCCCAAGCTGAAATGGGACTTGTACTTTGTTCCCAAATGAAGAGCTGGTTGTGCCATATTAATCTAAGGTACGTCATCTACCATTTACTGCTTTAATAGTGCATGCACTGTAATTGGTGATATATTGAAGTGCAAGTTGGTGAAACATACATTTATTGCATTCACACACACACATGCATGCACACGTTCATGCACACACACGAACAAGCTTGCTTGTGCGTGCATGTGTATGTTTAAAAGAGAGAGAGGCGATAGAGATAGAGCGAGCGAGAGAGACGATGACTGAGCTGTATCCCAGTCATTAATTGCAGAAAAAGCAGAGTACATCCCATGTAATGAGACATATGCTTCCACGACAACAGACAGACACGGTCGTTGCCAAGTTACTACCGGTATCCATGGAAATGGTTTTGATCTTGTTTGAATAGGTATTCAATTTTGAAGCAGTGTGTTGTACTGTATACTGTTTATCCCCCAGGTTGCTGATTCAGACACCTGTAGAAGTAAGTAGCTGAAATAATCATCTTCTTTCACAGTCAATCCCCATCTATTACTCAATTTATGAGTAATTTACAAAATGTGTGCCATTTTCAACTACATTGGATAAATCAATCCATGTAAACGTGATGCCAGCAGCAGTCCATAGTCACATGATACGGCAACTGAAGGTGTACTGTAGATGGATGTACTTGTAACACCAGCATGTAGAGGCATTCAGCTATCAGGACTTGAAATCAGTAGCCCACATCATATTACACTGAACGTCCTCATCCAGACACCTACTAGGTCCAAATCAGGTAAACCCATTTATAATGTAACCACTGGTCCAAATGTTGGTAACACATTTGCTGAATGGGAGGAGGGCATCCAACACAACCAGGATGTTGTCAGGGAGACCCAAAAGAGAAGTGCAGCAATTAATCGGTATGTACACAGACAAAGGCTTAGCTACGTGTAGACGTATTAAAACTTAAACACTGAAAAATGTTCTTTACAGTATTTGGATTGTGACTAAATGTTCAACTAACTATCAACAAATTGCTTACCTACTATCCAGAACCCTAAACTTAAACCCAACCTCAGCTCTATACCTAAACCTAATCCCAGCATCTATAGCCTATCAGCCATCCCAACCTATCTGATGACCTGTTTGATTTCTGAGATCTGATTATTGACACCTGTTTAGAAGTATAGCAGTAGCTCACACAAGATGAATTAATCGCATTTGGCTTGATGCTGGCCTTAATTGTGCTATATAGTTTGGACCAGAAAAATCAAGCAGAAGTGTTTTATTGCTTACTAATATGGTTCTTCGTGTTTTTATGTTTCACTACAGATCACGTCAATAGCTGAATAAATGAGGGCAGGGTGTAAAGATAAGATAATTCCTTTATTATCCCCATGGGGTGATTTGGGTTGCGGCTCTGTGCATACATAACACATAATCGGAAATAGCATAGACAAAGGACATATACAGACAGCAAATACAGGTAGAAAAAGTGTAATTCAGGAGCAAACAATGGTTCATCTGTACACTATGTGTCATGTTCTGACCATAGAACAGTGGTTCTTAACCTTGTTGGAGGTACTGAACCCCAACAGTTTCATATGCGCATTCACCGAACCCTTCTTAGTGAAAAAAAAAAATCAAATCAAATCAAATCAAATTTATTTTATATAGCCCTTCGTACGTCAGCTGATATCTCAAAGTGCTGCACAGAAACCCAGCCTAAAACCCCAAACAGCAAACAATGCAGGTGTAAACACTACACTCCATGAGACTTTGAAACATGCAGGGCTTGACATTAACCTGTTTATCCAAATCTAATTCAAAGTATAGGTATATATTTGACTGTGGTGCACAAAATGAACGTGCATCAACATCACTGTTGAACAAAATCATCAAAACATTTCACACAGATTATCATTTCACAAAAACAAAAACATAATAATGAATATTTGCAAATCAGTGTGACTTCTGCTGTTGCCTTTCAGAGACCAGTTCAGAATGCAGCCACCTTGGCAAGTGCCACTCTCATGTCATTTTCGCAGCAAGTCTGTTCCTTTTCTGATTTTATGTCAGCATCCTCGAAAGGATTGCCATAAAGATATGTTGTATGTGGTATAAGAAAATCTCAGAGCTTCTTAGCAATAGCAGGGTACGTTACCATTTGTTGACACCAAAACGTTGAAAGCGTTGTTGTTCTGAAGAGTTGCTGTTGAACCTGGCTCTGCTGAATTTCAATGATTTCATCGAGGTATTCATCATTGACATCTGTTGTCTCAACACTAAACGTGAACGGCTGTCTCACCCATGCTGGATATGACTCTCTTGTAGGGAAGTATCCGTCGAAAGACTTTGCAAGCTCATCTAAGTGCGTGGCTATTGCTTGCTTCAGTTCAGCGGGTACAGAAATGTCTCTGATTCCAGATACATCTTCGATCTTACTTACACAGTCGTCCAGCAGGGGAAAGTTTGCAAAGTTATTGTTCTCTGTTCGTCGTTTCCATAACGGTAGCTTTTTTTGAAAAGCCTTCAGGTTTTCCTCCGCTTCGATGATGTTGACTCCACCGCCCTGCATCTTTTGATTGAGATGATTGAGAGCTGCGAAGATATCGGCCATGTACGCTAAAATGAGAATGAACTCAGAATTTTGAAGCAATCTGCATGACAATGTTGGTGCTCTTGCAAAAACGGGCTAATTCCACACGCACGGCAAAACACGATTCAGCACCTGTCCCCGGGGATAACCACTAACGTTAGAATGGTACAGAAGTACCTCGAATTCAGAGCCCATTTCTTTACACAGCTCACTGAAGATGCGATGCCGCAGAGCACTAGTTCGCACATAGTTCACGCGATTCCACTACAATTTTTAATACTTCTGCCAGTTTTGGAGGCAAGGTTTTTGTTGCCAACGCATGCCTGTGCAGAATACAATGCGTAACAATGATGTGTGGCATCGGCTTTCACTAGCGCACTAAAACCAGACTCTTTCCCAGCATGACTGGAGCTCCATCCGAACAAACTGCAGAAACCATATCCCACGAAAGATTGTTGTCTTTAAAGAAGTCATCCACAAGTTTCTTCACATCGGCTGCCTTAGTTGTTGTTGTGTGAGTTTACAAAAATAAAATTCTTCTTTATCACGTCGTCTTCACGTAGGGCGCACCTAATACAAAAAGCATAAGCTGGCTTAGATTGGAAACGCCTGTGGTCTCGTCGAGTTGAAGGCCAATCTTTGGCCGGGCTTGAAATCAGATCTGCAACTACTTGAGCCAAGATGTCTGCTCATGTCCTCTATTCTGTCGCTGATGGTGTCATTTGGAAAAGAGAAATTTGGGATAACTTAACTTCTCGGCCTCTTTCCAGCATGATATTCGCCATCTTCAACACAGCTGGTTTTATGAGTGTTTCACCAATGGTGTGTGGTTTGCCCTGCTTTGCGATCAGGTAGCAACTTCGTGACGATGCTGTGAGGATCGGTTTGTTGATGGGTAATAAAGCCGAGAACAGGCAGAGTAGCTCTTTCATCAATCTGGCTCTCTTCACCTTGAATTCAGCGAGTGTTGTGTTCTTGGTATTTTCCATCTCCAGCTTAAGGAAGTGTTCTCTTAGTTTTGCCGGTGCTAGACTAGAATTGCTCAACTTGGCATTGCAAATCATGCAGTTAGGACATTGACTCCCATCACGCTCGGTTATACATGTAAATCCATATTGTACATATTCGTCCGACCACTTTCTTTTTTTGCTCGACATAGTAAGTATGAAGGGATTAAAATATTAAGAAAGAAATCACAAGACATACCATCACCACAGTCACAAACTGAGCGCGCCAAATTCCCTGCAGCACAGATAGGCCAAGTGATGTAGCGTGATCACCTGCAGCCAATGATGGCCAAGCGGAGCGGGTCATCACGAATCATATGAATCGGATGTTTGTCTTGACCTCCGCCGAACCCCTGAGACTGACTCACCGAACCCCTGGGGTTCGATCGAACCCAGGTTAAGAACCACTG
>NW_025755795.1:5000-7330 GCF_021184085.1 Oncorhynchus gorbuscha
GTCATTCTGCCCCTGAACAGGCAGTTAACCCACTGTTCCTAGGCCGTCATTGAAAATAATAATGTGTTCTTAACTGACTTGCCTAGTTAAATAAAGGTGAAATAAATATATAAAAATAATAAATTACTATGACATAATAATAACATAGTTGTTCATGTATATTCATTTTTATTTTGAATTCCTTTAAAGTTATTATCTCATCTCTGCTCACACCGTAGCAGCCATCCTGACAACCATCTAGTGTTATCTCTGTTCTCCCCATACTGTAATATAATAATATATGCCATTTAGCAGACGCTTTTATCCAAAGCGACTTACAGTCATGTGTGCATACATTCTACGTATGGGTGGTCCCGGGGATCGAACCCACTACCCTGGCGTTACAAGCGCCATGCTCTACCAACTGAGCTACAGAAGGACTCTCTTTAGTCATCCTATTTAGCTAGGCTAGTAGCCAGGCTAGTTGCTAGTAGCTAGTAGCTAGCTAGTAGCCAGGCTAGTTGCTAGTAGCTAGGCTAGTAGCTAGCTAGTAGCTAGGCTAGTTGCTAGCTAGTAGCTGGTCTATTTGGTAGCTAGTAGCTGGTCTAGTTGGTAGCTAGTAGCTGGTCTAGTTGGTAGCTGGTAGCTAGTAGCTGGTCTAGTTGGTAGCTAGTAGCTAGGCTAGTTAGTAGCATCCTAAGTATCCTGCAGAGCTGTCTGACCTAAATATTTTGGCTAGTTCTTCAAACTACATGAGGCATACTTTCAAGGTGGCTTATTAGCGTCTACTACAACTATCAATTGTGTTAAGCTACTTCTCAAACTGTCTCTATCTCTCTGCTAGTTGTGTTATGTAGCCTATATTCCTCTTTCATGTGTCTGTGTGTAGGTTATCCAGATGGGAAGGACAGGCGTAATGCATTATGGTCATTGTAGTTAATTACCACGTTTCTGTGATGGAGTAGGTTAAGTATGTGCCTAGTGAAAAATACAACTCCCTTCAGCTCCTCTTGAGCTCACAAAAAAATGTAAATGTAACTAAATGGATTGAGTATTTGAACAAAAAATATAAACTCAACATGTAAAGTATTGGTTTCATGAGCTCAAATAAAAGATCCCAGAAATCTGAGACATATTTCTGTCTGTAATAAAGCATTTTTTTGTTGGGAAAACTCATTTTGATTGGTTGGGCTTGGCTCCCAGTGGGTTGGCCTGGCGCCACTGCCCAGTCACGTGAAAGCCATAAATTGGGGCCTAATAATTTTTAATTTGACTGATTTCATTCTGTGAACTTTAACTCAGTAAAATCTTTTAGAAATTGTTGTATGTTGCGTTTTTGTTGTTTAATAACCCCCCACCCCCCCACCCCACCACATTTCGGTTTCTCGCTCAGCACTCTCTACTTTTGACCAGGGCCCTGTAAATAGTGCACTTTGTTGGGTATAGGATGCCATTTTGGAAAAGCTTATGTTATGTTTTTTTTGCTTGTTGGTTTCCACAGATTTGGGATGTTTAACCTAATGATAATATCCCTCCTGATGTCATTTGGACGATCGTAATACTTGGGAACGTGGAGTGTATCTGCTTTGAGAGTTTACACCAAATATAGGCCTCTAGACTTTCACAGATATTTTTTAAGGTCCAGACAGTTTCAGTTCAAGAGCCGTATTTAGTAATAGGACAGCACTGCTCCTGAAAAGCCTTATAGAGATCTGTTTGGAAATGTCCGTGTAAGAAATGCGAGGACAGGAAGAGGGTGGACTTTTCATGAAAATAGGAAATGGTCTTATTGCTGCCATTTGAGCAGCTTGTCTTGTTTTTTTTTGTTAGTTTTTTTTCTTCCGTTTTGTTGTCAGTTTGCTACATGCTACATGGTTTTGTTCAGTTCATCTATCTTGTAATTCTTACGACAGTCTTCAGGTTTTGGACTTTCTGAATGTAGCTAACTTTTATCTCCATGGTCTTCACTCCTAGTGATTTAGTTCAGTTTGCAGGTGGTACCAACCGACTAGCTACTTATCTCAGTCATCCATCTTGTCCACTTGACGGGTCTCCTCCCCCAGCATTCAACCTAGACGTGAGTGTGGAACGTTTTTAGTTGTCTGCCTATCTGAATATAGCCCTCTCTGTCTCTGTACTCCTCACCCACAGTGGATCGGCTGTCGTTCAATGCACCCACCCAGCTCACCATACGGAAACCCTGAAGTGGCAGAGTCATAGGTTGCATCCTATTCCCTATATATAGACCACTACTATAGACCACTACTATAGACCACTACTCTAGACCACTACTCTAGACCACTGCTATAGACCACTACTATAGACCACTACTATAGACCACTACTATAGAC
>NW_025755796.1:0-7330 GCF_021184085.1 Oncorhynchus gorbuscha
CTATAGCTAGTATCTATAGCTAGTATGTATAGCTAGTATCTACAGTATTGAATCATTCCTATAGCTAGTATCTATAGCTAGTATGTATAGCTAGTATCTACAGTATTGAATCATTCCTATAGCTAGTATATATAGCTAGTATGTATAGCTAGTATCTATAGCTAGTATGTATAGCTAGTATCTACAGTAGTGGAATCATTCCTATAGCTAGTATCTATAGCTAGTATGTATAGCTAGTATCTACAGTAGTGGAATCATTCCTATAGCTAGTATCTATAGCTAGTATGTATAGCTAGTATCTACAGTAGTGGAATCATTCCTATAGCTAGTATCTGTAGCTAGTATGTATAGCTAGTATCTACAGTATTGGCATCATTCCTATAGCTAGTATCTATAGCTAGTATGTATAGCTATTATCTATAGCTAGTATGTATAGCTAGTATCTACAGTAGTGGAATCATTCCTATAGCTAGTATATATAGCTAGTATGTATAGCTAGTATCTACAGTAGTGGAATCATTCCTATAGCTAGTATCTATAGCTAGTATGTATAGCTAGTATCTACAGTAGTGGAATCATTCCTATAGCTAGTATCTATAGCTAGTATGTATAGCTAGTATCTATAGCTAGTATGTATAGCTAGTATCTACAGTAGTGGAATCATTCCTATAGCTAGTATCTATAGCTAGTATGTATAGCTAGTATCTACAGTAGTCTAATCATTCCTATAGCTAGTATCTATAGCTAGTATGTATAGCTAGTATCTACAGTAGTGGAATCATTCCTATAGCTAGTATCTATAGCTAGTATGTATAGCTAGTATCTACAGTATTGGAATCATTCCTATAGCTAGTATCTATAGCTAGTATGTATAGCTAGTATCTATAGCTAGTATGTATAGCTAGTATCTACAGTAGTGGAATCATTCCTATAGCTAGTATCTATAGCTAGTATGTATAGCTAGTATCTACAGTAGTGGAATCATTCCTATAGCTAGTATCTATAGCTAGTATGTATAGCTAGTATCTACAGTAGTGGAATCATTCCTATAGCTAGTATCTATAGCTAGTATGTATAGCTAGTATCTACAGTAGTGGAATCATTCCTATAGCTAGTATCTATAGCTAGTATGTATAGCTAGTATCTATAGCTAGTATGTATAGCTAGTATCTACAGTAGTGGAATCATTCCTATAGCTAGTATCTATAGCTAGTATGTATAGCTAGTATCTACAGTAGTGGAATCATTCCTATAGCTAGTATCTATAGCTAGTATGTATAGCTAGTATCTATAGCTAGTATGTATAGCTAGTATCTACAGTAGTGGAATCATTCCTATAGCTAGTATCTATAGCTAGTATGTATAGCTAGTATCTACAGTAGTGGAATCATTCCTATAGCTAGTATCTATAGCTAGTATGTATAGCTAGTATCTACAGTATTGGAATCATTCCTATAGCTAGTATCTATAGCTAGTATGTATAGCTAGTATCTACAGTATTGGAATCATTCCTATAGCTAGTATCTATAGCTAGTATGTATAGCTAGTATCTACAGTAGTGGAATCATTCCTATAGCTAGTATCTATAGCTAGTATGTATAGCTAGTATCTACAGTAGTGGAATCATTCCTATAGCTAGTATCTATAGCTAGTATGTATAGCTAGTATCTACAGTAGTGGAATCATTCCTATAGCTAGTATCTATAGCTAGTATGTATAGCTAGTATCTACAGTAGTGGAATCATTCCTATAGCTAGTATCTATAGCTAGTATGTATAGCTAGTATCTATAGCTAGTATGTATAGCTAGTATCTACAGTAGTGGAATCATTCCTATAGCTAGTATCTATAGCTAGTATGTATAGCTAGTATCTACAGTAGTGGAATCATTCCTATAGCTAGTATCTATAGCTAGTATGTATAGCTAGTATCTACAGTATTGGAATCATTCCTATAGCTAGTATCTATAGCTAGTATGTATAGCTAGTATCTACAGTATTGGAATCATTCCTATAGCTAGTATCTATAGCTAGTATGTATAGCTAGTATCTACAGTAGTGGAATCATTCCTATAGCTAGTATCTATAGCTAGTATGTATAGCTAGTATCTACAGTAGTGGAATCATTCCTATAGCTAGTATCTATAGCTAGTATGTATAGCTAGTATCTACAGTAGTGGAATCATTCCTATAGCTAGTATCTATAGCTAGTATGTATAGCTAGTATCTACAGTAGTGGAATCATTCCTATAGCTAGTATCTATAGCTAGTATGTATAGCTAGTATCTATAGCTAGTATGTATAGCTAGTATCTACAGTAGTGGAATCATTCCTATAGCTAGTATCTATAGCTAGTATGTATAGCTAGTATCTACAGTAGTGGAATCATTCCTATAGCTAGTATCTATAGCTAGTATGTATAGCTAGTATCTATAGCTAGTATGTATAGCTAGTATCTACAGTAGTGGAATCATTCCTATAGCTAGTATCTATAGCTAGTATGTATAGCTAGTATCTACAGTAGTGGAATCATTCCTATAGCTAGTATCTATAGCTAGTATGTATAGCTAGTATCTACAGTATTGGAATCATTCCTATAGCTAGTATCTATAGCTAGTATGTATAGCTAGTATCTACAGTATTGGAATCATTCCTATAGCTAGTATCTATAGCTAGTATGTATAGCTAGTATCTACAGTAGTGGAATCATTCCTATAGCTAGTATCTATAGCTAGTATGTATAGCTAGTATCTATAGCTAGTATGTATAGCTAGTATCTACAGTAGTGGAATCATTCCTATAGCTAGTATCTATAGCTAGTATGTATAGCTAGTATCTACAGTAGTGGAATCATTCCTATAGCTAGTATCTATAGCTAGTATGTATAGCTAGTATCTATAGCTAGTATGTATAGCTAGTATCTACAGTAGTGGAATCATTCCTATAGCTAGTATCTATAGCTAGTATGTATAGCTAGTATCTACAGTAGTGGAATCATTCCTATAGCTAGTATCTATAGCTAGTATGTATAGCTAGTATCTACAGTATTGGAATCATTCCTATAGCTAGTATCTATAGCTAGTATGTATAGCTAGTATCTACAGTATTGGAATCATTCCTATAGCTAGTATCTATAGCTAGTATGTATAGCTAGTATCTACAGTAGTGGAATCATTCCTATAGCTAGTATCTATAGCTAGTATCTACAGTAGTGGAATCATTCCTATAGCTAGTATCTATAGCTAGTATGTATAGCTAGTATCTACAGTAGTGGAATCATTCCTATAGCTAGTATCTATAGCTAGTATGTATAGCTAGTATCTACAGTAGTGGAATCATTCCTATAGCTAGTATCTATAGCTAGTATGTATAGCTAGTATCTACAGTAGTGGAATCATTCCTATAGCTAGTATCTATAGCTAGTATGTATAGCTAGTATCTACAGTATTGGAATCATTCCTATAGCTAGTATCTATAGCTAGTATGTATAGCTAGTATCTACAGTATTGGAATCATTCCTATAGCTAGTATCTATAGCTAGTATGTATAGCTAGTATCTACAGTAGTGGAATCATTCCTATAGCTAGTATCTATAGCTAGTATGTATAGCTAGTATCTACAGTAGTGGAATCATTCCTATAGCTAGTATCTATAGCTAGTATGTATAGCTAGTATCTACAGTAGTGGAATCATTCCTATAGCTAGTATCTATAGCTAGTATGTATAGCTAGTATCTACAGTAGTGGAATCATTCCTATAGCTAGTATCTATAGCTAGTATGTATAGCTAGTATCTATAGCTAGTATGTATAGCTAGTATCTACAGTAGTGGAATCATTCCTATAGCTAGTATCTATAGCTAGTATGTATAGCTAGTATCTACAGTAGTGGAATCATTCCTATAGCTAGTATCTATAGCTAGTATGTATAGCTAGTATCTATAGCTAGTATGTATAGCTAGTATCTACAGTAGTGGAATCATTCCTATAGCTAGTATCTATAGCTAGTATGTATAGCTAGTATCTACAGTAGTGGAATCATTCCTATAGCTAGTATCTATAGCTAGTATGTATAGCTAGTATCTACAGTATTGGAATCATTCCTATAGCTAGTATCTATAGCTAGTATGTATAGCTAGTATCTACAGTAGTGGAATCATTCCTATAGCTAGTATCTATAGCTAGTATGTATAGCTAGTATCTATAGCTAGTATGTATAGCTAGTATCTACAGTAGTGGAATCATTCCTATAGCTAGTATCTATAGCTAGTATGTATAGCTAGTATCTACAGTAGTGGAATCATTCCTATAGCTAGTATCTATAGCTAGTATGTATAGCTAGTATCTATAGCTAGTATGTATAGCTAGTATCTACAGTAGTGGAATCATTCCTATAGCTAGTATCTATAGCTAGTATGTATAGCTAGTATCTACAGTAGTGGAATCATTCCTATAGCTGCATATATAGCTAGTATGTATAGCTAGTATCTATAGCTAGTATGTATAGCTAGTATCTACAGTAGTGGAATCATTCCTATAGCTAGTATCTATAGCTAGTATGTATAGCTAGTATCTACAGTAGTGGAATCATTCCTATAGCTAGTATCTATAGCTAGTATGTATAGCTAGTATCTACAGTAGTGGAATCATTCCTATAGCTAGTATCTATAGCTAGTATGTATAGCTAGTATCTACAGTAGTGGAATCATTCCTATAGCTAGTATGTATAGCCAGTATGTATAGCTAGTATTCAGTAGTGAATCATTCCTATAGCTAGTATCTATAGCTAGTATGTATAGCTAGCATCTACAGTATTGAATCATTCCTATATTAGCATCTATAGCCAGTATGTATAGCTAGTATCTACAGAGTATTGAATCCATTCCTATAGCTAGCATATATAGCTAGTATGTAGTAGCTAGCATCTATAGCCAGTATGTATAGCTAGTATCTACAGTAGTGGAATCATTCCTATAGCTAGTATCTATAGCTAGTATGTATAGCTAGTATCACAGTAGTGAATTCATTCCTATAGCTAGTATGTAGTATGTATAGCTAGTATCTACAGTAGTGGAATCATTCCTATAGCTAGTATCTGTAGCTAGTATGTATAGCTAGTATCTACAGTAGTGGAATCATTCTATAGCCAGTATCTATAATAGTATGTATAGCTAGTATAGCTAGCTAGTATACAGTAGTGGTCATTCCTATAGCTAGTATCTATAGCTAGTATGTATAGCTATATCTACAGTAGTGGAATCATTCCTATAGCTAGTATCTATAGCTAGTATGTATAGCTAGTATAGCCATATGTATAGCTAGTACATTGGAATCATTCCTATAGCTAGTATCTATAGCTAGTATGTATAGCTAGTATCTACAGTAGTGGAATCATTCCTATAGCTGGTATCTTATAGCTAGTATGTATAGCTAGTATCTACAGTAGTGGAATCATTCCTATAGCTAGTATCTATAGCTAGTATGTATCTAATGGAATCATTCCTACAGTAAGTATGTATAAATCATTCCTACAGCTAGTAACTATGGCTAGTATAGTTTGGTATCTATAGCTAGTATGTATAGCTAGTATCTGCATAGTGGAATCATTCTATAGCTAGTATCTATAGCTAGTATGTATAGCTAGTATCTACAGTATTGAATCATTCCTATAGCTAGTATCTATAGCTAGTATGTATAGCTAGTATCTATAGCTAGTAGTGTATAGCTAGTATCTACAGTAGTGGAATCATTCCTATATAGCTAGTATCTATAGCTAGTGTGTATAGCTAGTATCTACAGTAGTGGAATCATTCCTATAGCTAGTATCTATAAGCCAGTATGTATAGCTAGTATCTACAGTATTGGAATCATTCCTATAGCTAGTATCTATAGCTATAGCTAGTATTGGAATCATTCCTATAGCTAGTATCTATAGCTAGTATGTATAGCTAGTATCTACAGTGCAGGAATCATTCCTATAGCCAGTATCTTATAGCCATATGTATAGCTAGTATCTACAGTAGTGGAATCATTCCTATAGCTAGTATCTATAGCTAGTATGTATAGCTAGTATCTACAGTAGTGGAATCATTCCTATAGCTAGTATCTATAGCTAGTATGTATAGCTAGTATCTACAGTAGTGGAATCATTCCTATAGCTAGTATCTATAGCTAGTATGTATAGCTAGTATCTATAGCTAGTATGTATAGCTAGTATCTACAGTAGTGGAATCATTCCTATAGCTAGTATCTATAGCTAGTATGTATAGCTAGTATCTACAGTAGTGGAATCATTCCTATAGCTAGTATCTATAGCTAGTATGTATAGCTAGTATCTACAGTATTGGAATCATTCCTATAGCTAGTATCTATAGCTAGTATGTATAGCTAGTATCTACAGTATTGGAATCATTCCTATAGCTAGTATCTATAGCTAGTATGTATAGCTAGTATCTACAGTAGTGGAATCATTCCTATAGCTAGTATCTATAGCTAGTATGTATAGCTAGTATCTACAGTAGTGGAATCATTCCTATAGCTAGTATCTATAGCTAGTATGTATAGCTAGTATCTACAGTAGTGGAATCATTCCTATAGCTAGTATCTATAGCTAGTATGTATAGCTAGTATCTACAGTAGTGGAATCATTCCTATAGCTAGTATCTATAGCTAGTATGTATAGCTAGTATCTACAGTAGTTGGAATCATTCCTATAGCTAGTATCTATAGCTAGTATGTATAGCTAGTATCTACAGTATTGGAATCATTCCTATAGCTAGTATCTATAGCTAGTATGTATAGCTAGTATCTACAGTAGTGGAATCATTCCTATAGCTAGTATCTATAGCTAGTATGTATAGCTAGTATCTACAGCTAGTGGAATCATTCCTATAGCTAGTATCTATAGCTAGTATGTATAGCTAGTATCTACAGTAGTGGAATCATTCCTATAGCTAGTATCTATAGCTAGTATGTATAGCTAGTATCTATAGCTAGTATGTATAGCTAGTATCTACAGTAGTGGAATCATTCCTATAGCTAGTATCTATAGCTAGTATGTATAGCTAGTATCTACAGTATTGAATCATTCCTATAGCTAGTATCTATAGCTAATGTATAGCTAGTATCTATAGCTAGTATGTATAGCTAGTATCTATAGCTAGTATGCATAGCTAGTATCTACAGTAGTGGAATCATTCCTATAGCTAGTATCTATAGCTAGTATGTATAGCTAGTATCTATAGCTAGTATGTATAGCTATATCTATAGCATTTATAGCTAGTATCTATAGCTAGTATGTATAGCTAGTATCCCTACAGTAGTGGAATCATTCC
>NW_025755797.1:0-7330 GCF_021184085.1 Oncorhynchus gorbuscha
AGACTGGTGGTTTATTAACAGGAGACTGGTGGTTTATTAACAGGAGACTGGTGGTTTATTAACAGGAGACTGGTGGTTTATTAACAGGAGACTGGTGGTTTTATTAACAGGGAGACTGGTGGTTTATTAACAGGAGACTGGTGGTTTTATTAACAGGAGACTGGTGGTTTATTAACAGGAGACTGGTGGTTTATTAACAGGAGACTGGTGGTTTATTAACAGGAGACTGGTGGTTTATTAACAGGAGACTGGTGGTTTATTAACAGGAGACTGGTGGTTTATTAACAGGAGACTGGTGGTTTATTAACAGGAGACTGGTGGTTTATTAACAGGAGACTGGTGGTTTATTAACAGGAGACTGGTGGTTTATTAACAGGAGACTGGTGGTTTATTAACAGGAGACTGGTGGTTTATTAACAGGAGACTGGTGGTTTATTAACAGGAGACTGGTGGTTTATTAACAGGAGACTGGTGGTTTATTAACAGGAGACTGGTGGTTTATTAACAGGAGACTGGTGGTTTATTAACAGGAGACTGGTGGTTTATTAACAGGAGACTGGTGGTTTATTAACAGGAGACTGGTGGTTTATTAACAGGAGACTGGTGGTTTATTAACAGGAGACTCGGTGGTTTATTAACCAGGGAGACTGGTGGTTTATTAACAGGAGACTGGTGGTTTTATTAAACAGGTAGACATGGTGGCATTTAAGTCATTCAGGAGACTGGTGGCTTATTAACAGCGACGACTGGTGGTTTATTAACCAGGTAGTTCACCTGGTGGTTTATTAACAGGAGACTGGTGGTTTATTAACAGGAGACTGGTGGTTTATTAACAGGAGACTGGTGGTTTATTAACAGGAGACTGGTGGTTTATTAACAGGAGACTGGTGGTTTATTAACAGGAGACTGGTGGTTTATTAAACATTGAGACATTTGAGTCATTTAGCAGACTGCGGTCTTATTAACAGGAGCGACTTACAAGTTGGTGCATTCACCTGGTGGTTCACCTGGTGGTTTATTAACAGGAGACTGGTGGTTTATTAAACATTTAACATTTAACATTTAAGTCATTTAGCAGACGCTCTTATCCAGAGCGACTTACAAATTGGTGCATTCACCTGGTGGTTCACCTGGTGGTTTATTAACAGGAGACTGGTGGTTCACCTGGTGGTTTATTAACAGGAGACTGGTGGTTCACCTGGTGGTTCACCTGGTGGTTCACCTGGTGGTTTATTAACAGGAGACTGGTGGTTCACCTGGTGGTTCACCTGGTGGTTCACCTGGTGGTTTATTAACAGGAGACTGGTGGTTCACCTGGTGGTTCACCTGGTGGTTTATTAACAGGAGACACCAAATCATGGGCTGGTGCCACCAACTGAAAACGTCGGTGGCCCCCGTGACACTAGGGGAAAATGTTGGTCTGGATCCTGATCCCTGGGCTTACAAGAGATAAGAACAAGATTGAAAAGACAACCATTACTTCAACATTTAACATGAGCATTCCTCCCCTGTCCTTCTCCCCAGGTGGTGCTGCCCATGCTATGCAGCTACATGTCTCACTGGTGGGAGCACGGCCCAGAGAACAACCCTCCAGAGACTGCAGCCAGCTGCTGTACTCACCTCACCTCCAGACCACATGAATAGTCTACTAGGCAACATCCTGAAGATTATCTATAACCTGGGGATGCGGCGAGGGGGCCTGGATGAAGCGGCTCATGGTAGAGACACGCTGTCTACCACATGGTCAAGCACTTCAGCCTGCTTGTCAATTGTCTTGGTTGTTTTGTGTGTGTGTGTGTAGGTACCACGACGCCGTATGTCGTCAGAGGGGATCGTCAGCAATAATCATATATGCACATAGAATTGAATTCCACTGTTTGTACTGAAAACCGTCCGCCTTGGGAAGAAGCCACTGTGGGCAGGCCACTCAGTAACATTGATCAAAAGTAAATGTCGTGGACATGTCTACCTCAGATCATTAAAAACAATCTTAACTCAGAAATGGACTACAAATAGCCCATATTAACAAATGTAGCCTTCCCTTGTGGTCCTTCTGTAGCTCAGTTGGTAGAGCATGGCGCTTGTAGCCATAGACGAGTAGGTTCGATCCCGGGACCACCCATACGTAGAATGTATGCACACATGACTGTAGAGTCGCTTTGGATAAGCGTCTGCTAAAATGGCATATATTATTATTATATTATTATTATTAGTAGCCTGAGAAACAAGGTCCATGAAGTTAGCAATTAACATCACAACACATTCATATTCTGGCCATCTCTGAAACACATGGAAGCCAGTCCTTTGTATGGCGGTAGCTAAACGGGGTTATAGAATATACAGGTCCTTTGTAGCGGTAGCTAAGCATTGGTTATAGAATATACAGGTCCTTTGATGCAGCGGTAGCTAAGCGTGGTTATAGAATATACAGGTCCTTCGATGCAGCAGTAGCTAAACGTGGTTATAGAATATACAGGTCCTTTGATGCAGCAGTAGCTAAACATGGTTATAGAATATACAGGAAAGATAGAAATGCTCCAAGTGCGTCGTCAGGTTGTTCGTCAGATCAATAAATATTTTCACATCTTCGACGTAGGAATCACTACAATACCCTCATCAATCTACACAATACCCCATAATGACATCACAATACCCTCATCAATCTACACACAATACCCCATAATGACATCACAATACCCCATAATGACATCACAATATCCCATAATGACAAAGCAAAAATAGGGTTTTAGAAACAAGATTCTTGATGTGGTTCTGACCTTCTTTCATTTTAGAATAATGGAGGCCACTGTGTTCTTAGGGACCTTCAATGCTGCAGAATAATGGAGGCCATTGTGTTCTTGGGGACCTTCAATGCTGCAGAATGATGGAGGCCACTGTGTTCTTGGGGACCTTCAATGCTGCAGAATGATGGGAGGCCACTGTGTTCTTAGGGACCTTCAATGCTGCAGAATGATGGGGCCAGACCTTCAATGCTGCAGAATGATGGAGGCCACTGTGTTCTTGGGGACCTTCAATGCTGCAGAAATGTTTTGGTGTACCCTTCCCCAGATCTGTGCCTCGACACAATCCTGTCTCTGAGCTCTACGGACAATTCCTTCGACCTCGTGACTGACATTCACTGTGTTCTGACATGTGTTATATAGACAGGTGTGTTTATATAGACAGGTGTCAACTGTGGGACCTTGTTATATAGACAGGTGTGTTATATAGACAGGTGTGTTATATAGACAGGTGTGTTGTTGTTATATAGACAGGTGTGTTATATAGACAGGTGTGTTATATAGACAGGTGTGTTATATAGATATGAACAGGTGTGTTATATGACAGGTGTGTTATATAGACAGGTGTGTTATATAGTGTGTTATATAGACAGGTGTGTTATATAGACAGGTGTGTTATATGACAGGTGTGTTTATATAGACAGGTGTGTGCCTTTTCAAAATCATGTCCAATAAATAGAATTTAAGACAGGTGGAATCCAATCCAAGTTGGAGAAACATCTCAAGGATGATCAATGGAAACAGGCCATGAGAAGACGTCGCTCTGTTTTCATGACATCTCGGTTGACCAGACAGGTCCTACAGGCCCTGATTTTGCTAGCACCTGGACTACTGCCCAGTTGTGTGGTCATGTAGAAGGACATAGGTCAATTGCAGTTGGTCAGAACAGAGCAGAACGCAGTGCACTTAGATGTACGGAGGAGGAATGAATACTTATGCATGTCAATCTCTCCCGGCTCAAAGTAGAGGGTCAATGACCTGCATGTCAATCTCTCCCTGCTCAAATCAATGACCTGCATGTCAATCTCTCCTGCTCAAAGTAGAGGGTCAATGACATGCATGCAATCTCTCCTGCTCAATCAATCTCCAGTCTCTCGGCTCAAGTAGTGGGGTCATTGACGTGCATGTCTAATCTCTCCTGCTCAATGTAGAGGTGTCAATGACCTGCATCGTCAATCTGGTCTCCTGCTCAAAGTAGAGGTGTTAATGACATGCATGTCAATCTCTCCCGGCTCAAAGTAGAGGGGTCAATGACCTGCATGTCAATCTCTCCCTGCTCAAAGTAGAGGGGTCAATGACATGCATTTGTGTGAGGTGTTGATGTGTTGACTGCATCACTATTGGTCTTTGTGTGAGGTGTTGATGTGTTGACCTCATCACTATTGGTCTTTGTGTGAGGTATTGATGTGTTGACCTCATCACTATTGGTCTTTGTGTGAGGTGTTGATGTGTTGACCTCATCACTATTGGTCTTTGTGTGAGGTGTTGACCTCATCACTATTGGTCTTTGTGTGAGGTATTGATGTGTTGAAGGTACAGAACTCTCTGTTTAAGCAGTTGGCTCACACAGTTCAGACACTCATCGGTACAACACAAGATATGCAATCAGAGGGTCTCTTCACAGTCCACAGGTCCAGAACAAGAGGCTGGGAAATGCTCAGTATTAGAGACATGACTACATGGAAGTCTCTGCCACCCAGGGAACTCAAGCAATAAAAACAGGTCCAGAACAAGAGGCTGGGAAATGCTCAGTATTAGAGACATGACTACATGGAAGTCTCTGCCACCCAGGGAACTCAAGCAATAAAAACAGGTTCAGAACAAGAGGCTGGGAAATGCTCAGTATTAGAGACATGACTACATGGAAGTCTCTGCCACCCAGGGAACTCAAGCAATAAAAACAGGTTCAGAACAAGAGGCTGAGAAATGCTCAGTATTAGAGACATGACTACATGGAAGTCTCTGCCACCCAGGGAACTCAAGCAATAAAAACAGGTTCAGAACAAGAGGCTGAGAAATGCTCAGTATTAGAGACATGACTACATGGAAGTCTCTGCCACCCAGGGAACTCAAGCAATAAAAACAGGTCCAGAACAAGAGGCTGGGAAATGCTCAGTATTAGAGACATGACTACATGGAAGTCTCTTCCACCCAGGGAACTCAAGCAATAAAAACAGGTCCAGAACAAGAGGCTGGAAAATGCTCAGTATTAGAGACATGACTACATGGAAGTCTCTGCCACCCAGGGAACTCAAGCAATAAAAACAGGTCCAGAACAAGAGGCTGGGAAATGCTCAGTATTAGAGACATGACTACATGGAAGTCTCTGCCACCCAGGGAACTCAAGCAATAAAAACAGGTTCAGAACAAGAGGCTGGGAAATGCTCAGTATTAGAGACATGACTACATGGAGCTCTCTGCCACCCAGGGAACTCAAGCAATAAAAACAGGTTCAGAACAAGAGGCTGGGAAATGCTCAGTATTAGAGACATGACTACATGGAAGTCTCTTCCACCCAGGGAACTCAAGCAATAAAAACAGGTCCAGAACAAGAGGCTGGGAAATGCTCAGTATTAGAGACATGACTACATGGAAGTCTCTGCCACCCAGGTAACTCAAGCAATAAAACAGGTTCAGAACAAGAGGCTGGGAAATGCTCAGTATTAGAGACATGACTACATGGAAGTCTCTGCCACCCCAGGGACTCAAGCAATAAAAACAGGTTCAGAAACCAGATAAAATAACATCTTATGAGACAACGAAGACTTTAGAACAGACACAGCCCATTCTATATATCTTGTATTGTAACGTTGTATTATGTATTGTATTATATAGGTGGGTGACCTTGACCGAATCCTTCTATTGAAACTCCAGGAACGGCTTATAGGCCGGAGCCATCTCATGCTGGGAGGCAGAGGCAGGAGGATGATGTAGTTTTCTGTGGTGTTATGTAGTGTTAGGTAGTGTTATGTATATTATATTATGCCTATGATGTATTTTATATATTTTACTTGTTGTTTTGTTTCCTGTTTGAACCCCAGGAAGAGTAGTAATTGGTCGAGAACAAATTAAATGCTAAAATTGCATGTTGATCGACGGGGAAGCCTGAATAGGTTGACCGGCAGGTGGGTGGGTGCTCAGAAACACAACGATAACCCACACTTTACTTGTCTTCAACCCTTCTATGCCGTAGGAGCATAGGTCACCCACATGACCAAGCAGTTTCCATACTGGATATGTGTTGTTACTGCATGTGGTGGTGATCATGTGTTGATGTCACGGGACACAGCAGCAAATGCATTGTTTATAAATGAAAACAAACTGTTATATCATCTAGAGTGAAACACACCACCATCGTTGTTTACATAAGAAAACAAACTGTTATATCATCTAAGTGAAACACCACCATCGTTGTTTAAATAAGAAAACAAACTGTTATATCATCTAGAGTGAAACACCACCATCGTTGTTTAAATAAGAAAACAAACTGTTATATCATCTAGAGTGAAACACCACACCATAAGAAAACACTGTTATATCATCTAGAGTGAAACACCACCAGCGTTGTTTAAATAAGAAAACAAACTGTTATATCATCTAGAGTGAAACACCACCATCGTTGTTTAAATAAGAAAACAAACTGTTATATCATCTAGAGTGAAACACTACCATCGTTGTTTAAATAAGAAAACAAACTGTAGAATCATTTAAACAACGATGGTGGTGTTTCACTCTAGATTAGAGTGAAACACCACCATCGTTGTTTAAATAAGAAAACAAACTGTTATATCATCTAGAGTGAAACACCACCATCGATGTTTAAATAAGAAAACAAACTGTTATATCATCTAGAGTGAAACACCACCATCGTTGTTTAAATAAGAAAACAAGCTGTTATATCATCTAGACTGAAACACCACCATCGTTGTTTCCCACCAGTCTCTCTCTCTCTAACCATCCTTCTCTTTTCTGTCCTCGCCTCCAGTGTTCTCTCAGCCAATCATTGGTAAGGCAAAAGGGGGACTGTTGAAGACCCACTTTCTGCCGCTGATGGAGAAGTTGAGGAAGAAGGCTGCCACCGTACTGCAGGATGAGGAACAGATGAAGGCCGAGGGACGAGGGGAGATGTCTGAGGCTGAACTACTCATCCTGGATGAGTTTACCATCCTGATCAGAGACCTCTATGCCTTTTATCCGCTACTCATCCGCTTTGTAGACTACAACAGGTAACTTGACATTCTACCTCCTCATCCGCTTTGTAGACTACAACAGGTAACTAGACATTCTACCTCCTCATCCGCTTTGTAGACTACAACAGGTAACTAGACATTCTACCTCCTCATCTGCTTTGTAGACTACAACAGGTAACTTGACATTCTACCTCCTCATCCGCTTTGTAGACTACAACAGGTAACTAGACATTCTACCTCCTCATCCGCTTTGTAGACTACAACAGGTAACTAGACATTCTACCTCCTCATCCGCTTTGTAGACTACAACAGGTAACTAGACATTCTACTTCCTCCTCC
>NW_025755798.1:0-7328 GCF_021184085.1 Oncorhynchus gorbuscha
AGTGTTGCAGAGAAGAGAGGTAATATAGTAATAGTGTTGCAGAGAGAGAGAGAGGTAATATAGTAATAGTGTTGCAGAGAGAGAGAGGTAATATAGTAATAGTGTTGCAGAGAGAGAGGTAATATAGTAATAGTGTTGCAGAGAGAGAGGTAATATAGTAATAGTGTTGCAGAGAGAGAGAGAGGTAATATAGTAATAGTGTTGCAGAGAGAGAGGTAATATAGTAATAGTGTTGCAGAGAGAGAGGTAATATAGTAATAGTGTTGCAGAGAGAGAGAGAGGTAATATAGTAATAGTGTTGCAGAGAGGGTAATATAGTAATAGTGTTGCAGAGAGAGAGAGGTAATATAGTAATAGTGTTGCAGAGAGAGAGAGGTAATATAGTAATAGTGTTGCAGAGAGAGAGAGGGTAATATAGTAATAGTGTTGCAGAGAGAGAGAGGTAATATAGTAATAGTGTTGCAGAGAGAGAGAGTAATATAGTAATAGTGTTGCAGAGAGAGAGAGAGTAATATAGTAATAGTGTTGCAGAGAGAGAGGTAATATAGTAATAGTGTTGCAGAGAGAGAGGTAATATAGTAATAGTGTTGCAGAGAGAGAGTAATATAGTAATAGTGTTGCAGAGAGAGAGAGGTAATATAGTAATAGTGTTGCAGAGAGAGAGAGAGTAATATAGTAATAGTGTTGCAGAGAGAGAGGTAATATAGTAATAGTGTTGCAGAGAGAGAGGTAATATAGTAATAGTGTTGCAGAGAGAGAGAGGTAATATAGTAATAGTGTTGCAGAGAGAGAGTAATATAGTAATAGTGTTGCAGAGAGAGAGTAATATAGTAATAGTGTTGCAGTAATATAGAGTGTTGCAGAGAGAGAGGTAATATAGTAATAGTGTTGCAGAGAGAGAGGTAATATAGTAATAGTGTTGCAGAGAGAGAGAGAGAGGTAATATAGTAATAGTGTTGCAGAGAGAGAGAGAGGTAATATAGTAATAGTGTTGCAGAGAGAGACAGAGTAATATAGTAATAGTGTTGCAGAGAGAGAGGGAGGTAATATAGTAATAGTGTTGCAGAGAGAGAGAGAGGTAATATAGTAATAGTGTTGCAGAGAGAGAGAGAGAGGTAATATAGTAATAGTGTTGCAGAGAGAGAGAGGTAATATAGTAATAGTGTTGCAGAGAGAGAGAGGTAATATAGTAATAGTGTTGCAGAGAGAGAGGTAATATAGTAATAGTGTTGCAGAGAGAGAGAGGTAATATAGTAATAGTGTTGCAGAGAGAGAGAGGTAATATAGTAATAGTGTTGCAGAGAGAGAGAGAGGTAATATAGTAATAGTGTTGCAGAGAGAGAGAGAGGTAATATAGTAATAGTGTTGCAGAGAGAGAGGTAATATAGTAATAGTGTTGCAGAGAGAGAGAGAGGTAATATAGTAATAGTGTTGCAGAGAGAGAGGTAATATAGTAATAGTGTTGCAGAGAGAGAGGTAATATAGTAATAGTGTTGCAGAGAGAGAGAGGTAATATAGTAATAGTGTTGCAGAGAGAGAGGTAATATAGTAATAGTGTTGCAGAGAGTAATAGTGTTGCAGAGAGAGGTAATATAGTAATAGTGTTGCAGAGAGAGAGAGGTAATATAGTAATAGTGTTGCAGAGAGAGAGAGAGGTAATATAGTAATAGTGTTGCAGAGAGAGAGAGGTAATATAGTAATAGTGTTGCAGAGAGAGAGGTAATATAGTAATAGTGTTGCAGAGAGAGAGAGGTAATATAGTAATAGTGTTGCAGAGAGAGGTAATATAGTAATAGTGTTGCAGAGAGAGAGAGGTAATATAGTAATAGTGTTTGCAGAGTAATATAGTAAGTGTTGCAGAGAGAAAAGAGGTAATATAGTAATAGTGTTGCAGAGAGAGAGAGGTAATATAGTAATAGTGTTGCAGCAGAGAGAGAGAGGTAATATAGTAATAGTGTTGCAGAGAGAGAGAGAGAGTTAATATAGTAATAGTGTTGCAGAGAGAGAGGTAATATAGTAATAGTGTTGCAGAGAGAGAGGTAATATAGTAATAGTGTTGCAGAGAGAGAGAGGTAATATAGTAATAGTGTTGCAGAGAGAGAGAGGTAATATAGTAATAGTGTTGCAGAGAGAGAGGTAATATAGTAATAGTGTTGCAGAGAGAGAGAGAGGTAATATAGTAATAGTGTTGCAGAGAGAGAGGTAATATAGTAATAGTGTTGCAGAGAGAGAGAGAGGTAATATAGTAATAGTGTTGCAGAGAGAGGTAATATAGTAATAGTGTTGCAGAGAGAGAGGTAATATAGTAATAGTGTTGCAGAGAGAGAGAGGTAATATAGTAATAGTGTTGCAGAGAGAGAGAGGTAATATAGTAATAGTGTTGCAGAGAGAGAGAGAGGTAATATAGTAATAGTGTTGCAGAGAGAGAGGTAATATAGTAATAGTGTTGCAGAGAGAGAGGTAATATAGTAATAGTGTTGCAGAGAGAGAGGTAATATAGTAATAGTGTTGCAGAGAGAGAGGTAATATAGTAATAGTGTTGCAGAGAGAGAGGTAATATAGTAATAGTGTTGAGAGAGAGAGAGGTAATATAGTAATAGTGTTGTAGAGAGAGAGAGGTAATATAGTAATAGTGTTGCAGAGAGAGGTAATATAGTAATAGTGTTGCAGAGAGAGAGGTAATATAGTAATAGTGAGAGAGAGAGGTAATATAGTAATAGTGTTGCAGAGAGAGAGAGAGGTAATATAGTAATAGTGTTGCAGAGAGAGAGGTAATATAGTAATAGTTGCAGTAATAATATAGTAATAGTGTTGCAGAGAGAGAGAGAGGTAATATAGTAATAGTGTTGCAGAGAGAGAGGTAATATAGTAATAGTGTTGCAGAGAGAGAGAGAGAGGTAATATAGTAATAGTGTTGCAGAGAGAGAGAGAGAGGTAATATAGTAATAGTGTTGCAGAGAGAGAGAGGTAATATAGTAATAGTGTTGCAGAGAGAGAGAGAGGTAATATAGTAATAGTGTTGCAGAGAGAGAGGTAATATAGTAATAGTGTTGCAGAGAGAGAGGTAATATAGTAATAGTGTTGCAGAGAGAGAGAGGTAATATAGTAATAGTGTTGCAGAGAGAGAGAGGTAATATAGTAATAGTGTTGCAGAGAGAGAGAGGTAATATAGTAATAGTGTTGCAGAGAGAGAGAGGTAATATAGTAATAGTGTTGCAGAGAGAGAGAGGTAATATAGTAATAGTGTTGCAGAGAGAGAGAGAGGTAATATAGTAATAGTGTTGCAGAGAGAGAGGTAATATAGTAATAGTGTTGCAGAGAGAGGTAATATAGTAATAGTGTTGCAGAGAGAGAGAGGTAATATAGTAATAGTGTTGCAGAGAGAGAGAGAGGTAATATAGTAATAGTGTTGCAGAGAGAGAGAGAGGTAATATAGTAATAGTGTTGCAGAGAGAGAGAGAGGTAATATAGTAATAGTGTTGCAGAGAGAGAGAGGTAATATAGTAATAGTGTTGCAGAGAGAGAGAGAGGTAATATAGTAATAGTGTTGCAGAGAGAGAGAGAGAGGTAATATAGTAATAGTGTTGCAGAGAGAGAGAGAGGTAATATAGTAATAGTGTTGCAGTGTTGCAGAGAGAGAGGTAATATAGTAATAGTGTTGCAGAGAGAGAGAGAGGTAATATAGTAATAGTGTTGCAGAGAGAGAGAGAGGTAATATAGTAATAGTGTTGCAGAGAGAGAGAGAGGTAATATAGTAATAGTGTTGCAGAGAGAGAGAGGTAATATAGTAATAGTGTTGCAGAGAGAGAGAGAGAGGTAATATAGTAATAGTGTTGCAGAGAGAGAGAGAGGTAATATAGTAATAGTGTTGCAGAGAGAGAGAGGTAATATAGTAATAGTGTTGCAGAGAGAGAGAGTAATATAGTAATAGTGTTGCAGAGAGAGAGAGAGGTAATATAGTAATAGTGTTGCAGAGAGAGAGAGAGGTAATATAGTAATAGTGTTGCAGAGAGAGAGGTAATATAGTAATAGTGTTGCAGAGAGAGAGAGAGGTAATATAGTAATAGTGTTGCAGAGAGAGAGAGAGGTAATATAGTAATAGTGTTGCAGAGAGAGAGAGGTAATATAGTAATAGTGTTGCAGAGAGAGAGAGGTAATATAGTAATAGTGTTGCAGAGAGAGGTAATATAGTAATAGTGTTGCAGAGAGAGAGGTAATATAGTAATAGTGTTGCAGAGAGAGAGAGGTAATATAGTAATAGTGTTGCAGAGAGAGAGAGGTAATATAGTAATAGTGTTGCAGAGAGAGAGAGGTAATATAGTAATAGTGTTGCAGAGAGAGAGAGAGGTAATATAGTAATAGTGTTGCAGAGAGAGAGGTAATATAGTAATAGTGTTGCAGAGAGAGAGAGGTAATATAGTAATAGTGTTGCAGAGAGAGAGAGGTAATATAGTAATAGTGTTGCAGAGAGAGAGAGGTAATATAGTAATAGTGTTGCAGAGAGAGAGGTAATATAGTAATAGTGTTGCAGAGAGAGAGGTAATATAGTAATAGTGTTGCAGAGAGAGAGAGGTAATATAGTAATAGTGTTGAGGAGGTAATATAGTAATAGTGTTGCAGAGAGAGAGAGGTAATATAGTAATAGTGTTGCAGAGAGAGAGGTAATATAGTAATAGTGTTGCAGAGAGAGAGGTAATATAGTAATAGTGTTGCAGAGAGAGAGAGAGGTAATATAGTAATAGTGTTGCAGAGAGAGAGGTAATATAGTAATAGTGTTGCAGAGAGAGAGAGGTAATATAGTAATAGTGTTGCAGAGAGAGAGAGGTAATATAGTAATAGTGTTGCAGAGAGAGAGAGGTAATATAGTAATAGTGTTGCAGAGAGAGAGAGAGGTAATATAGTAATAGTGTTGCAGAGAGAGAGAGGTAATATAGTAATAGTGTTGCAGAGAGAGAGAGAGGTAATATAGTAATAGTGTTGCAGAGAGAGAGAGGTAATATAGTAATAGTGTTGCAGAGAGAGAGAGGTAATATAGTAATAGTGTTGCAGAGAGAGAGAGAGGTAATATAGTAATAGTGTTGCAGAGAGAGAGAGAGGTAATATAGTAATAGTGTTGCAGAGAAGAGAGAGAGGTAATATAGTAATAGTGTTGCAGAGAGAGAGAGAGGTAATATAGTAATAGTGTTGCAGAGAGAGAGAGGTAATATAGTAATAGTGTTGCAGAGAGAGAGAGGTAATATAGTAATAGTGTTGCAGAGAGAGAGGTAATATAGTAATAGTGTTGCAGAGAGAGAGAGGTAATATAGTAATAGTGTTGCAGAGAGAGAGAGAGGTAATATAGTAATAGTGTTGCAGAGAGAGAGAGAGAGTTAATATAGTAATAGTGTTGCAGAGAGAGAGAGGTAATATAGTAATAGTGTTGCAGAGAGAGAGGTAATATAGTAATAGTGTTGCAGAGAGAGAGGTAATATAGTAATAGTGTTGCAGAGAGAGGTAATATAGTAATAGTGTTGCAGAGAGAGAGAGGTAATATAGTAATAGTGTTGCAGAGAGAGAGAGGTAATATAGTAATAGTGTTGCAGAGAGAGAGAGAGAGGTAATATAGTAATAGTGTTGCAGAGAGAGAGAGAGAGGTAATATAGTAATAGTGTTGCAGAGAGAGAGAGGTAATATAGTAATAGTGTTGCAGAGAGAGAGAGAGAGGTAATATAGTAATAGTGTTGCAGAGAGAGAGGTAATATAGTAATAGTGTTGCAGAGAGAGAGGTAATATAGTAATAGTGTTGCAGAGAGAGAGAGAGGTAATATAGTAATAGTGTTGCAGAGAGAGAGAGGTAATATAGTAATAGTGTTGCAGAGAGAGAGAGGTAATATAGTAATAGTGTTGCAGAGAGAGAGGTAATATAGTAATAGTGTTGCAGAGAGAGAGAGAGGTAATATAGTAATAGTGTTGCAGAGAGAGAGAGAGGTAATATAGTAATAGTGTTGCAGAGAGAGAGGTAATATAGTAATAGTGTTGCAGAGAGAGGTAATATAGTAATAGTGTTGCAGAGAGAGAGAGAGGTAATATAGTAATAGTGTTGCAGAGAGAGAGAGGTAATATAGTAATAGTGTTGCAGAGAGAGAGAGGTAATATAGTAATAGTGTTGCAGAGAGAGAGAGAGAGGTAATATAGTAATAGTGTTGCAGAGAGAGAGGTAATATAGTAATAGTGTTGCAGAGAGAGAGAGAGGTAATATAGTAATAGTGTTGCAGAGAGAGAGAGAGAGGTGATTGTAATATAGTAATAGTGTTGCAGAGAGAGAGGTAATATAGTAATAGTGTTGCAGAGAGAGAGAGAGGTAATATAGTAATAGTGTTGCAGAGAGAGAGAGAGAGGTAATATAGTAATAGTGTTGCAGAGAGAGAGAGGTAATATAGTAATAGTGTTGCAGAGAGAGAGGTAATATAGTAATAGTGTTGCCAGAGAGAGAGAGGTAATATAGTAATAGTGTTGCAGAGAGAGAGGTAATATAGTAATAGTGTTGCAGAGAGAGAGAGAGAGGTAATATAGTAATAGTGTTGCAGAGAGAGAGAGGTAATATAGTAATAGTGTTGCAGAGAGAGAGAGAGAGAGGTAATATAGTAATAGTGTTGCAGAGAGAGAGGTAATATAGTAATAGTGTTGCAGAGAGATTTTGTAATATAGTAATAGTAGATATAGGTAATATAGTAATAGTGTTGCAGAGAGAGAGAGGTAATATAGTAATAGTGTTGCAGAGAGAGAGAGGTAATATAGTAATAGTGTTGCAGAGAGAGAGAGGTAATATAGTAATAGTGTTGCAGAGAGAGAGGTAATATAGTAATAGTGTTGCAGAGAGAGAGAGGTAATATAGTAATAGTGTTGCAGAGAGAGAGGTAATATAGTAATAGTGTTGCAGAGAGAGAGAGATTTAATATAGTAATAGTGTTGCAGAGAGAGAGAGGTAATATAGTAATAGTGTTGCAGAGAGAGAGAGAGGTAATATAGTAATAGTGTTGCAGAGAGAGAGAGGTAATATAGTAATAGTGTTGCAGAGAGAGAGGTAATATAGTAATAGTGTTGCAGAGAGAGAGAGGTAATATAGTAATAGTGTTGCAGAGAGAGGTAACATAGTAACAGTGTTGCAGCAGAGAGAGTAATATAGTAATAGTGGTGCAGAGAGATAGAGAGGTAATATAGTAATAGTGTTGCAGAGAGAGAGAGGTAATATAGTAATAGTGTTGCAGAGAGAGAGAGAGAATATAGTAATAGTGTTGCAGAGAGAGAGAGAGAGAGGTAATATAATAGCAATAGTGTTGCAGAGAGAG
>NW_025755799.1:0-7327 GCF_021184085.1 Oncorhynchus gorbuscha
CCACGCTGCGCTTTGGTCCGATCCTTCTTCCACCTCTGGATGCCGTTACACAGAGCTGGATGCTGATGTGACATGCTGTGACTTCTTGGGGGGGTGTCTTCTACATCCTGAAATATATTCCTGGGGGGGGTATTATTATTTACTATTATCATCATTATTGTTATGACTATTAACTTAACAACCTACTCTTTCTTAACTTACACTACGCTGTGTACATTGCAATGGAAGCACAATGTGATTTCACTGGGGTATGTATAAATTATGAATTTCTCATCACTAGTGGATATGTTTTTTGGGATAACCATTCGATTGGAAAACATGCAGCAAATTAGGCGACGGGGGTACCTAGTTCTCCTGCAGAACGTCGTAAGTTGTATGTCTTGAACATTATAAAAAACGTTTTACATTTACATTTACATTTAAGTCATTTAGCAGACGCTCTTATCCAGAGCGACTTACAAATTGGTGCAATCACCTTATGACATCCAGTAGAACAGTCACTTTACAATAGTGCATCTAAATCTTAAAGGGGGGGGGGGTGAGAAGGATTACTTATCCTATCCTAGGTATTCCTTAAAGAGGTGGGGTTTCAGGTGTCTGAAACCCCACCTTAAAATCTCTTTCACTGCAGCCAGACTGACCTGAATATATTTTCATATTGAATGCATGTAATATATGTCATTCACTCACTACAGTCTGAAGAAGAGAGGTTGAAAGATCGAAAACGACAACGAAAACAAAACGCTCTACAGGTAGGAGGTGTCATGATAGAGTGGTATAGTCTTAAACCAATGTTTAAAGACTTCAACCCCGGCCCTCTCCAATATATTTCAGGATGATGTAGAAGAAGTCACAGCATGTCACCTCAGCATCCAGCTCTGCAGGATCAGGTACTACGTAATAAGGCTATTAGCTAAATTAAGGTGCATTCTTGTACACACATCCCAAGAGGTTCCCTTACATTACTTAATGACCACAATCTGTTTTCTTTCTTTCTTTACAGAAAACATTTGACCTCTGTCATTGCCAACAAAGGGTATATAACAAAGTATTGAGATAAACTTTTGTTATTGACCAAATACTTATTTTCCACCATAATTTGCAAATAAATTCATTAAAAATCCTACAATGTGATTTTCTGGATTTTTTTCTCATTTTGTCTGTCATAGTTGAAGTGTACCTATAATGAAAATTACAGGCCTCTCTCATCTTTTTAAGTGGGAGAACTTGCACAATTGGTGGCTGACTAAATACTTTTTTTGCCCCACTGTATATGCTCAATGAAAGAATATAATTACAAACATTTATCAACACAATTTTAACAGCACATGACATACATAAGTCTGTTCACTCCAACAATATTTATTTTATTTAACCTTTATTTAACTAGGCAAGTCAGTTAAGAACATTCTTATTTACAATGACAGCCCACCAAAAGGCCTCCTACGGGGACGGGGGGGTGGGATTAAAATAAATAAATAAATTAAATATAAATAAAGGACAAAACACACATCACAACAAGAGAGACAACACTACATAAAGAGAGACCTAAGACAACAACATAGCAAGGCAGCAACACATGACAACACAGCATGGTAGCAATACAACATGGTAGCAGCACAAAACATGGTACAAACATTATTGGGCACAGACAACAGCACAAAGGTCAAGAAGGTAGAGACAGCAATACATCACACAAAGCAGCCACAACTGTCAGTAAGTGTCCATGATTGTGTCTTTGAATGAAGAGATTGAGATAAAACTGTCCAGTTTGAGTGTTTGTTGCAGCTCGTTCCAGTCGCTAGCTGCAGCAAACTGAAAAGAGGAGCGATCCAGGGATGTGTGTGCTTTGGGGACCTTTAACAGAATGTGACTGGCAGAACAGGTGTTGTATGTGGAGGATGAGGGCTGCAGTATATATCTCAGATAGGGGTGAGTGAGGCCTAAGAGGGTTTTATAAATAAGCATCAATCAGTGGGTCTTGCGTATACAGAGATGACCAGTTTACAGAGGAGTATAGAGTTGCAGGTGAATGAGGACCCAAAAGCGACTTGGCGAAAACAGAGTATTTAATCCAGAAAAGTTACTTAACAAACAAAAGGCATAATACTACTCGTAATGACGAGAACAGACAGGAGACTTGATCAAGAACTGCAGGTTGCCTCGGGAAGGCACTTGAACGTAGCAGACTCAGACACCTGCTCACCACGCAGCATCTGAGGGAAACACGACACGACAGGGCAATACATAGACACAGCACGGTGAACAATAGATAAGGATCCGACAGGACAGGAACGGAAAACAAGGGAAGAAATAGGGACTCTAATCAGGGGAAAAGATAAGGAACAGGTGTGGGAAGACTAAATGATGATTAGGGGAATAGGAACAGCTGGGAGCAGGAACGGAACGATAGAGAGAGGAGAGAGAGGGAGGGGGAGAGAGAGGGATAGAAAAAGGGAACGAACCTAATAAGACCAGCAGGGGGAAACGAACAGAAGGGAAAGCATAATGACAAGACAATCTAAGACAAAACATGACAGTACCCCCCACTCACCGAGCGCCTCCTGGCGCACTCGAGGAGGAATCCTGGCGGCAACGGAGGAAATCATCAATAAGTGAACGGTCCAGCACGTCCCCGAGACGGAACCCAACTCCTCTCCTCAGGACCGTAACCCTCCCAATCCACTAAGTATTGGTGACCCCGTCCCCGAGAACGCATGTCCATGATCTTACGTACCTTGTAAATAGGTGCGTCTCGACAAGGACGGGAGGGGGGAGGGAAGACGAACGGGGTGCGAAGAAAGGGCTTGACACAGGAGACATGGAAGACAGGATGGACGCGACGAAGATGTCGCGGAAGAAGCAGTCGCACAGCGACAGGATTGACGACCTGGGAGACACGGAACGGACCAATGAACCGCGGAGTCAACTTACGAGAAGCTGTCGTAAGAGGAAGGTTGCGAGTGGAAAGCCACACTCTCTGGCCGCAACAATACCTTGGACTCTTAATCCTGCGTTTATTGGCGGCTCTCACAGTCTGTGCCCTGTAACGGCAAAGTGCAGACCTCACCCTCCTCCAGGTGCGCTCACAACGTTGGACAAACGCTTGAGCGGAGGGAACGCTGGACTCGGCAAGCTGGGATGAGAACAGAGGAGGCTGGTAACCCAGACTACTCTGAAACGGAGATAACCCGGTAGCAGACGAAGGAAGCGAGTTGTGAGCGTATTCTGCCCAGGGGAGCTGTTCTGCCCAAGACGCAGGGTTTCTGAAAGAAAGGCTGCGTAGTATGCGACCAATCGTCTGATTGGCCCTCTCTGCTTGACCGTTAGACTGGGGATGAAACCCGGAAGAGAGACTGACGGACGCACCAATCAAACGACAGAACTCCCTCCAAAACTGTGACGTGAATTGCGGGCCTCTGTCTGAAACGGCGTCTAACGGGAGGCCATGAATTCTGAACACATTCTCGATAATGATTTGTGCCGTCTCCTTAGCGGAAGGAAGTTTAGCGAGGGGAATGAAATGTGCCGCCTTAGAGAACCTATCGACAACCGTAAGAATCACAGTCTTCCCCGCAGACAAAGGCAGACCGGTAATGAAGTCTAGGGCGATGTGAGACCATGGTCGAGAAGGAATGGGGAGCGGTCTGAGACGACCGGCAGGAGGAGAGTTACCCGACTTAGTCTGCGCGCAGTCCGAACAAGCAGCCACGAAACGGCGCGTGTCACGCTCCTGAGTCGGCCACCAAAAGCGCTGGCGAATAGACGCAAGAGTGCCTCGAACACCGGGATGACCAGCTAACTTGGCAGAGTGAGCCCACTGAAGAACAGCCAGACGAGTGGAAACAGGAACGAAAAGGAGGTTACTAGGACAAGCGCGCGGCGACGCAGTGTGCGTGAGTGCTTGCTTAACCTGTCTTTCAATTCCCCAGACTGTCAACCCGACAACACGCCCATAAGGAAGAATCCCCTCGGGATCAGTAGAAGCCACAGAAGAACTAAACAGACGGGATAAGGCATCAGGCTTGGTGTTTTTGCTACCCGGACGGTAAGAAATCACAAACTCGAAACGAGCGAAAAACAACGCCCAACGAGCTTGACGGGCATTAAGTCGTTTGGCAGAACGGATGTACTCAAGGTTCTTATGGTCTGTCCAAACGACAAAAGGAACGGTCGCCCCTCCAACCACTGTCGCCATTCGCCTAGGGCTAAGCGGATGGCGAGCAGTTCACGGTTACCCACATCATAGTTGCGCTCAGATGGCGACAGGCGATGAGAAAAATAAGCGCAAGGATGAACCTTATCGTCAGACTGGAAGCGCTGGGATAGAATGGCTCCCACGCCTACCTCTGAAGCGCCAACCTCGACAATGAATTGTCTAGTGACGTCAGGAGTAACGAGGATAGGAGCGGACGTAAAACGTTCTTTTAGAAGATCAAAAGCTCCCTGGGCGGAACCGGACCACTTAAAACACGTCTTGACAGAAGTAAGAGCTGTGAGAGGGGCAGCAACTTGACCGAAATTACGAATGAAACGCCGATAGAAATTAGCGAAACCTAAAAAGCGCTGCAACTCGACACGTGACCTTGGAACGGGCCAATCACTGACAGCTTGGACCTTAGCGGAATCCATCTGAATGCCTTCAGCGGAAATAACGGAACCGAGAAAAGTAACGGAGGAGACATGAAAAGAGCACTTCTCAGCCTTTACGTAGAGACAATTCTCTAAAAGGCGCTGTAGAACACGTCGAACGTGCTGAACATGAATCTCGAGTGACGGTGAAAAAATCAGGATATCGTCAAGATAGACAAAAACAAAGATGTTCAGCATGTCTCTCAGAACATCATTAACTAATGCCTGAAAAACAGCTGGCGCATTGGCGAGACCAAACGGCAGAACCCGGTACTCAAAATGCCCTAACGGAGTGTTAAACGCCGTTTTCCACTCGTCCCCCTCTCTGATGCGCACGAGATGGTAAGCGTTACGAAGGTCCAACTTAGTAAAGCACCTGGCTCCCTGCAGAATCTCGAAGGCTGATGACATAAGGGGAAGCGGATAACGATTCTTAACCGTTATGTCATTCAGCCCTCGATAATCCACGCAGGGGCGCAGAGTACCGTCCTTCTTCTTAACAAAAAGAACCCCGCCCGGCCGGAGAGGAAGAAGGCACTATGGTACCGGCGTCAAGAGACACAGATAAATAATCCTCGAGAGCCTTACGTTCGGGAGCCGACAGAGAGTATAGTCTACCCCGAGGAGGAGTGGTCCCCGGAAGGAGATCAATACTACAATCATACGACCGGTGAGGAGGAAGGGAGTTGGCTCGGGACCGACTGAAGACCGTGCGCAGATCATGATATTCCTCCGGCACTCCTGTCAAATCGCCAGGTTCCTCCTGAGAAGTGGGGACAGAAGAAATGGGAGGGATGGCAGACATTAAACACTTCACATGACAAGAAACGTTCCAGGATAGGATAGAATTACTAGACCAATTAATAGAAGGATTATGACATACTAGCCAGGGATGACCCAAAACAACAGGTGTAAAAGGTGAACGAAAAATCAAAAAGAAATAGTCTCACTGTGGTTACCAGATACTGTGAGAGTTAAAGGTAGTGTCTCAAATCTGATACTGGGAAGATGACTACCATCTAAGGCAAACATGGGCGTAGGCTTGTCTAACTGTCTGAAAGGAATGTCATGTCTCCGAGCCCATGCTTCGTCCATGAAACAACCCTCAGCCCCAGAGTCAATCAAGGCACTGCATGTAGCACTCCGAACCGGTCCAGCGTAGATGGACCGACATAGTAGTACAGGATCTAGATGAAGAGACCTGAGTAGTAGCGCTCACCAGTAGCCCTCCGCTTACTGATGAGCTCTGGCCTTTTACTGGACATGAATTGACAAAATGTCCATCAAATCCGCAATAGAGGCACAGGCGGTTGGTGATCCTCCGTTCCCTCTCCTTGGTCGAGATGCGAATACCTCCCAGCTGCATGGGCTCAGTCTCTGAGCCAGAGGAGGGAGATGGTTGCGATGCGGAGCAGGGAAACACCGTTGACGCGAGCTCTCTTCCACGAGCTTGGTGACGAAGATCTACCCGTCGTTCTATGCGGATGGCGAGAGCAATCAAAGAGTCCACACTGGAAGGAACCTCCCGAGAGAGAATCTCATCTTTGACCACTGCGTGGAGTCCCTCCAGAAAACGAGCGAGCAGCGCCGGCTCGTTCCAGTCACTAGAGGCAGCAAGAGTGCGAAACTCTATAGAGTAATCCGTTATGGATCGATCACCTTGGCATAGGGAAGCCAGGGCCCTAGAAGCCTCCCTACCAAAAACTGAACGGTCAAAAACCCGAATCATCTCCTCTTTAAAGTTCTGGTAATTGTTAGAACAATCAGCCCTTGCCTCCCAGATAGCTGTGCCCCACTCTCGAGCCCGGCCAGTAAGGAGTGAAATGACGTAAGCAACCCGAGCTCTCTCGCTAGAGTATGTGTTGGGTTGGAGAGAGAACACAATATCACACTGGGTGAGAAAGGAGCGGCACTCCGTGGGCTGCCCGGAGTAGCAAGGTGGGTTATTAACCCTAGGTTCCGGAGGCTCGGCAGGCCAGGAAGTAACAGGTGGCACGAGACGAAGACTCTGGAACTGTCCAGAGAGGTCGGAAACCTGAGCGGCCAGGTTCTCCACGGCATGGCGAGCAGCAGACAATTCCTGCTCGTGTCTGCCGAGCATGGCTCCTTGGATCTCGACGGCAGTGTTACGAGCATCTGTAGTCGCTGGGTCCATTCCTTGGTCGGATCCTTCTGTTATGCAGGTGAATGAGGACCCAAAAGCGACTTGGCGAAAACAGAGTATTTAATCCAGAAAAGTTACTTAACAAACAAAAGGCATAATACTACTCGTAATGACGAGAACAGACAGGAGACTTGATCAAGAACTGCAGGTTGCCTCGGGAAGGCACTTGAACGTAGCAGACTCAGACACCTGCTCACCACGCAGCATCTGAGGGAAACACGACACGACAGGGCAATACATAGACACAGCACGGTGAACAATAGATAAGGATCCGACAGGACAGGAACGGAAAACAAGGGAAGAAATAGGGACTCTAATCAGGGGAAAAGATAAGGAACAGGTGTGGGAAGACTAAATGATGATTAGGGGAATAGGAACAGCTGGGAGCAGGAACGGAACGATAGAGAGAGGAGAGAGAGGGAGGGGGAGAGAGAGGGATAGAAAAAGGGAACGAACCTAATAAGACCAGCAGGGGGAAACGAACAGAAGGGAAAGCATAATGACAAGACAATCTAAGACAAAACATGACAG
>NW_025755800.1:5000-7325 GCF_021184085.1 Oncorhynchus gorbuscha
CGATACTACTATAGACCATGATACTACTATAGACCATGATACTACTATAGACCATGATACTACTATAGACCATGATACTACTATAGACCATGATACTACTATAGACCTATGATACTACTATAGACACGATGTAGACCATGATACTACTATAGACCATGATACTATATAGACCATGATACTAGACCATGATACTACTATAGACCATGATACTACTATAGACCATGATACTACTATAGACCTTGGATACTACTATAGACCATGATACTATAGACCATGATACTACTATAGACCATGATACTACTATAGACCATGATGCTACTATAGACCATGATACTACTATAGACCACGATACTACTATAGACCACGATACTACTATAGACCGATGCTACTAGACCACGATACTAATATAGACCATGACCATGACTACTATAGACCATGATACTACTATAGACCATGATACTACTATAGACCATGATACTACTATAGACCATGATACTACTATAGACCATGATACTACTATAGACCACGATACTACTATAGACCATGATACTACTATAGACCATGATACTACTATAGACCATGATACTACTATAGACCATGATACTAGACCACGATACTACTATAGACCATGATACTACTATAGACCATGATACTAGACCACGATACTACTATAGACCATGATACTACTATAGACCATGATACTAGACCACGATACTACTATAGACCATGATACTACTATAGACCATGATACTACTATAGACCAGATACTATAGACCATGATACTACTATAGACCATGATACTGCTATAGACCATGATACTACTATAGACCATGATACTACTATAGACCATGATACTACTATAGACCATGATGCTACTATAGACCATGATACTACTATAGACCATGATACTACTATAGACCATGATACTACTATAGACCACGATACTACTATAGACCATGATACTACTGTAGACCACGATACTAGACCATGATACTACTATAGACCATGATACTACTATAGACCATGATACTACTATAGACCATGATACTACTATAGACCATGATACTACTATAGACCATGATACTACTATAGACCATGATACTACTATAGACCATGATACTACTATAGACCATGATACTACTATAGACCATGATACTACTATAGACCATGATACTACTATAGACCATGATACTACTATAGACCATGATACTACTATAGACCATGATACTACTATAGACCATGATACTACTATAGACCATGATACTACTATAGACCATGATACTACTATAGACCACGATACTACTATAGACCATGATACTACTATAGACCATGATACTACTATAGACCACGATACTACTATAGACCACGATACTACTATAGACCATGATACTACTATAGACCATGATACTACTATAGACCACGATACTACTATAGACCATGATACTACTATAGACCATGATACTACTATAGACCATGATACTACTATAGACCATGATACTACTATAGACCACGATACTACTATAGACCATGATACTACTATAGACCATGATACTACTATAGACCATGATACTACTATAGACCATGATACTACTATAGACCATGATACTACTATAGACCATGATACTACTATAGACCATGATACTACTATAGACCATGATACTACTATAGACCATGATACTACTATAGACCATGATACTACTATAGACCATGATACTACTATAGACCATGATACTACTATAGACCATGATACTACTATAGACCATGATACTACTATAGACCATGATACTACTATAGACCATGATACTACTATAGACCATGATACTACTATAGACCACGATACTACTATAGACCATGATACTACTATAGACCATGATACTACTATAGACCATGATACTACTATAGACCATGATACTACTATAGACCATGATACTACTATAGACCATGATACTACTATAGACCATGATACTACTATAGACCATGATACTACTATAGACCATGATACTACTATAGACCATGATACTACTATAGACCATGATACTACTATAGACCTACAGAAGGTCATTCCTTTCTCCTCCTTTTCTGCCTCTTTTCATTTCTCTTTCTCATTTCCCCCTCCCTCCCTCCCTCCCTTCTCATCTCTCTCTGCCCCCCACACCCGTCTCTCTCTACATTCCCCCTGTCTCTCTCTGTCCCCCCTGTCTCTCTCTGTCCCCCTGTCTCTCTCTGTCCCCCCTGTCTCTCTCTGCCCCTCCCCACTGTCTCTCTCTGCCCCCCCACCCCGTCTCTCTCTACATCCCCCACCCCCTGTCTCTCTCTGTCTCCCCC
>NW_025755801.1:0-7324 GCF_021184085.1 Oncorhynchus gorbuscha
CCTCTGAACACATCAATAACCTGGGCTTGAACCAGAGACCCTCTGAACACATCAATAATCTGGGCTTGAACCAGAGACACTCTGAACACATCAATAACCTGGGCTTGAACCAGAGACCCTCTGAACACATCAATAATCTGGGCTTGCAGAGACCCTGAACACATCAAACCTGGCTGAACCAGAGACCCTCTGAACACATCAATAACCTGGGCTTGAACCAGAGACACTCTGAACACATCAATAACCTGGGCTTGAACCAGAGACCCTCTGAACACATCAATAACCTGGGCTTGAACCAGAGACCCTCTGAACACATCAATAATCTGGGCTTGAACCAGAGACACTCTGAACACATCAATAACCTGGGCTTGAACCAGAGACCCTCTGAACACATCAATAACCTGGACCTGAACCAGAGACTCTCTGACAAAAACTTGTCCGTGTAAGAAGGCCACAACAACCTTCTCTCTCTGGGCATTTTATTACCAACTTGTAAACAATACAATGCTCTTAGATCGACTCGTTCCAACACGACAACTTGCTTGGTTTCATACTGGGGTTGAAATCTGACGTTTAAACCAGCGCGCAAACAAACTTGTACACCAGGTATATAAGACGTGTGGGTAGACTATCTTCCAAAAGATAATGTCTCTACCTCATTCAACACAGTCATGTATTTATGAACCAACCAACCAACCTCCTCCTCCTCCTCCTCCTCCTCCTCCTCCTCCTCCTCCTCCTCCTCCTCCTCCTCCTCCTCCTCCTCCTCCTCCTCCTCCTACTCATGTCTCAACCTCATTCAACACAGTCATGTATTTCTGAACCAACCAACCAACCAACCTCCTCCTCCTCCTCCTCCTCCTCCTCCTCCTCCTCCTCCTACTCATGTCTCAACCTCATTCAACACAGTCATGTATTTCTGAACCAACCAACCAACCAACCTCCTCCTCCTCCTCCTCCTCCTCCTCCTCCTCCTCCTCCTCCTCCTCCTCCTCCTCCTCCTCCTCCCTCCTCCTCCTCCTCCTCCTACTCATGTCTCAACCTCATTCAACACAGTCATGTATTTCTGAACCAACCAACCAACCAACCAACCACCTCCTCCTCCTCCTCCTCCTCCTCCTCCTCCTCCTACTCATGAAATTCAATCAACTTTCCATATTTAATCAAAGGGGGTCCGTTTTACTCGGAGGTGTCTGTCCGCCTTGCCTGCCACGGCACTGGTAATACCTGTTAATTTATCAATCTTCTCCAAATCAAATGTCACTGAGGATGGAAAAGCAGGGTGAAAAACTCCCTGTCCAATTATGAACGTATGAAGGACTGAAAGCCCTCGCCCCTCTGAAAGGCTCGGCTGACATCTTGTCTGGAGGGGATTGTAATGGGAAGTGCTTATCTGCCTCGTCTCCACGTTCAGGTGTTCAGAGAAAGACTTCCTGTTTAAGTAAAGTAAATCCCTCAAAAGCCGTCCCAATTACCACTAATTCCATTTTAATTCAGTCAAAAGGTGAAACGACAGGGAACATTTCAGAGCTACGGCGTGACTGGGCTCCAAAATGGAATATGGATTTCAATTACAGGGCAGAGAGGTAGATAGGTGAAATCTGGATTAAAAACGTTCCACCGAGATGGTGGTAATAGATGAATCTGATGTTTAGATGTCTGACTACAAGGATGGTGGTAATAGATTATATATCTGACTACAGGGATGGTGGTATTAGATTATATATCTGACTACAGGGATGGTGATATTAGATTATATATCTGACTACAGGGATGGTGATATTAGATTATATATCTGACTACAGGGATGGTGGTATTAGATTATATATCTGACTACAGGGATGGTGGTATTAGATATCTGACTACAGGGATGGTGGTATTAGATTATATATCTGACTACAGGGATGGTGATATTAGATTATATATCTGACTACAGGGATGGTGGTATTAGATTATATATCTGACTACAGGGATGGTGGTATTAGATTAGATATCTGACTACAGGGATGGTGATATTAGATTATATATCTGACTACAGGGATGGTGATATTAGATTATATATCTGACTACAGGGATGGTGGTATTAGATTATATATCTGACTACAGGGATGGTGGTATTAGATTAGATATCTGACTACAGGGATGGTGATATTAGATTATATATCTGACTACAGGGATGGTGGTAATAGATTATATATCTGACTACAGGGATGGTGGTATTAGATTAGATATCTGACTACAGGGATGGTGGTATTAGATTATATATCTGACTACAGGGATGGTGGTATTAGATTATATATCTGACTACAGGGATGGTGATATTAGATTATATATCTGACTACAGGGATGGTGATATTAGATTATATATCTGACTACAGGGATGGTGGTATTAGATTATATATCTGACTACAGAGATGGTGATATTAGATTAGATATCTGACTACAGGGATGGTGGTATTAGATTATATATCTGACTACAGGGATGGTGGTATTAGATTATATATCTGACTACAGGGATGGTGGTATTAGATTAGATATCTGACTACAGGGATGGTGGTATTAGATTATATATCTGACTACAGGGATGGTGGTATTAGATTATATATCTGACTACAGGGATGGTGGTATTAGATTAGATATCTGACTACAGGGATGGTGGTATTAGATTATATATCTGACTACAGGGATGGTGGTATTAGATTATATATCTGAATAAATAATGTCTCTGTAAATAATGTCTCTATAAATAATGTCTCTGTAAATAATGTCTCTATAAATAATGTCTCTGTAAATAATGTCTCTGTAAATAATGTATCTCTAAATGAATGTCTCTATAAATAATGTCTTTGTAAATAATGTATCTGTAAATAATGTATCTGTAAATAATGTGTCTGTAAATAATGTCTCTGTAAATAATGTATCTGTTAATAATGTCTCTGTAAATGAATGTCTTTGTAAATAATTTCTCTACAAAAAATGTCTCTGTAAATAATGTCTCTGTAAATAATGTCTCTGTAAATAATGTGTCTATAAATATTGTCTCTGTAAATAATGTCTCTGTAAATAATGTCTCTGTAAATAATGTCTCTATAAATAATGTCTCTATAAATAATGTCTCTGTAAATAATGTCTCTGTAAATAATGTATCTCTAAATGAATGTCTCTATAAATAATGTCTTTGTAAATAATGTATCTGTAAATAATGTATCTGTAAATAATGTGTCTGTAAATAATGTCTCTGTAAATAATGTATCTGTTAATAATGTCTCTGTAAATGAATGTCTTTGTAAATAATTTATCTACAAAAAATGTCTCTGTAAATAATGTCTCTGTAAATAATGTCTCTGTAAATAATGTGTCTATAAATATTGTCTCTGTAAATAATGTCTCTGTAAATAATGTCTCTGTAAATAATGTCTCTGTAAATAATGTCTCTGTAAATAATGTCTCTGTTATTAATAATGTCTCTGTAAATAATGGCTCTATATTATTATATTTTGTTGGATTTTCATCGGGAGGCTGGGGGAGGCTGAGGGAAGCTGGGGGAAGCAGGTGGAAGTTGGCAGAGGCTGGGGGAGGCTGGGGTAAGCTGGGGGAATCAGGTGGAAGTTGGCAGAGGCTGGGGAGGCTGATGGAGGTTGGGGAGGCTGGGGGAGACTGTGGAGACAGGGGATAGTTGGTGGAGGCTGGGGGAGGCTGATGGAGGTTGGGGAGGCTGGGGGAAGAGGCTGGGGGAAGTTGGTGGAGGCTGGGGGAGGCTGATGGAGGTTGGGGAAGCTGGGGGAAGCAGGTGGAAGTTGGCAGAGGCTGGGGGAGGCTGATGGAGGTTGGGGAGGCTGGGGGAGACTGTGGAGACAGGGGATAGTTGGTGGAGGCTGGGGAAGAGGCTGGGGAAGTTGGTGGAGGCTGGGGAGGCTGATGGAGGTTGGGGAGGCTGGGGGAAGAGGCTGGGGGAAGTAGTAGAGGCTGGGGGAGGCTGGGGAAAGTGGGGGAGTTTGGTGGAGGCTGGGGGAGCCTGATGGAGGTTGGAGAGACAGGGGAAGTTGGTGGAGGCTGGGGAGGCTGGGGAAAGTGGGGGAGTTTGGTGGAGGCTGGGGAGCCTGATGGAGGTTGGAGAGACAGGGGGAAGTTGGTGGAGGCTGGGGGAGGCTGTGGGCGGCTGATGGAGATGGGGGACGCTGGGGGAAGCAGGGGGAAGATGGTGGAGGCTGGGGGAGTCTGGGGGAGTCTGAGGTCCGGCTGATGGACGCTGGGGGAGTCTGGGGTCGGCTGATGGAGGCTTGGGAGGCTGAGGGAGGCTGGGGGAAACAGGGGGAAGTTGGTGGAGGCTGGGGGAGGCTTGGGCCTAACACACGTTTATGAGAGGACATGAGTACTACATCTCAAAACACATCCTCTAACCAGGCCTGGATAATCTGACTGTAACACAATGAATACACCTCAGTACATCTCTCCAGGCCATCTCTCCAGGCCATCTCTCCAGACCCTCTCTCCAGGCCATCTCTCCAGGACATCTCTCCAGGCCATCTCTCCAGGCCATCTCTCCAGGACATCTCTCCAGGACATCTCTCCAGGACATCTCTCCAGGACATCTCTCCAGGCCTGGCTAGTCTGACTGTAACACAATGAATACACCTCAGGCCATCTCTCCAGGCAAACTCTCCAGGACATCTCTCCCTGACATCTCTCCAGGCCATCTCTCCAGGACATCTCTCCAGGACATCTCTCCAGGACATCTCTCCAGGACATCTCTCCAGGCCATCTCTCCAGACCATCTCTCCAGGATATCTCTCCAGGCCATCTCTCCAGGCCATCTCTCCAGGACATCTCTCCAGGCCATCTCTCCAGGACATCTCTCCAGGATATCTCTCCAGACCATCTCTCCAGGACATCTCTCCAGGACATCTCTCCAGACCATCTCTCCAGGATATCTCTCCAGATCATCTCTCCAGGACATCTCTCCCTGAAATGTCTCCAGGACATCTCTCCAGACCATCTCTCCAGGCCATCTCTCCAGACCATCTCTCCAGGATATCTCTCCAGACCATCTCTCCAGGATATCTCTCCAGACCATCTCTCCAGACCATCTCTCCAGGCCATCTCTCCAGGACATCTCTCCAGACCATCTCTCCAGGCCATCTCTCCAGACCATCTCTCCAGGCCATCTCTCCAGGCCATCTCTCCAGGCCATCTCTCCAGGCCATCTCTCCAGGCCATCTCTCCAGGCCATCTCTCCAGGCCATCTCTCCAGGCCATCTTTCCAGGCCATCTCTCCAGGCCATCTCTCCAGGATATCTCTCCAGGCCATCTCTCCAGGCCATCTCTCCAGACCATCTCTCCAGACCATCTCTCCAGGACATCTCTCCAGACCATCTCTCCAGGACATCTCTCCAGGACATCTCTCCAGGCTCTTCCTCCTCACACTGTCAGGGTTGGCTGGTCTTACATTCTCCTCCTCCTCCTCCTCCTTGTCCTCCTCTTCCTCCTCCTCCTCCTCCTCCTCCTCTTCCTCCTCCTCACACTGTCAGGGTTGTCTGACCCTACATTCTCCTCCTCCTCCTCCTCATCTTCCTCCGTCTCATCTTCGTCCTCACACTGTCAGGGTTGTCTGGCCCTACATCCTCCTCCTCCTCCTCATCATCATCATCATCATCATCATCATCTTCCCTCTCTTCCTCCTCCTCTTCCTGCTCTTCCTCCTTGTCCTCCTCCTCCTCTCCCACGGGGCTCTGGTGGAAAGTAGCATTAGACTGTATAGGAAATATGTTTCCATTTGGGATACAACCCTCAGTGTCTCAAACTAGATACCAATTAACACAATTTTTAAGTGATACAGATGCAGGATCTTAATTTGAGCCTGTTTGCTACAGCTGCAAAAATAATCCTGCAGGAACAGGAAATGTGAATTGTTATGTACATTATTGTAGTTTTTGATACATTTTTCAGAAGGGAAAATCAAGTCTGAAATGTAAATAAAAGTGTAAATTACAAAAGCATTTTATGGGACGCAAAATGCCCTAAATTCCAGGAAAGTTATCCTGCACCAGGTTGATCAAATGAAGATCCTACATCTGAAAGGATTACATGAGTTATCACAATGAGAGCTATGCTATTCTCATATATTTTGGCATCGCTAAAATAACACTCTACCGAGGACGTTTAGTTACGACATTTGGATGTTTAGTTCATAACACGTTTCCTGTCTAAGAGGCCTAGATGGATACGTGTCATCAGTAACCTGCTCTTTGACTCACCCCTCTATGTCTTTCTACAACAAGGCATGACTCACCCCTGTATGTGTTTATACAACAAGGCATGACTCACCCCTCTATGTAATTCTACAACAAGGCATGACTCACCCCTCTATGTAATTCTACAACAAGGCATGACTCACCCCTCTATGTAATTCTACAACAAGGCATGACTCACCCCTGTATGTAATTCTACAACAAGGCATGACTCACCCCTCTATGTAATTCTACAACAAGGCATGACTCACCCCTGTATGTAATTCTACAACAAGGCATGACTCACCCCTCTATGTAATTCTACAACAAGGCATGACTCACCCCTCTATGTAATTCTACAACAAGGCATGACTCACCCCTCTATGTAATTCTACAACAAGGCATGACTCACCCCTCTATGTAATTCTACAACAAGGCATGACTCACCCCTGTATGTAATTCTACAACAAGGCATGACTCACCCTGTATGTAATTCTACAACAAGGCATGACTCACCCCTCTATGTAATTCTACAACAAGGCATGACTCACCCCTGTATGTAATTCTACAACAAGGCATGACTCACCCCTCTATGTAATTCTACAACAAGGCATGACTCACCCCTGTATGTAATTCTACAACAAGGCATGACTCACCCCTCTATGTAATTCTACAACAAGGCATGACTCACCCCTGTATGTAATTCTACAACAAGGCATGACTCACCCCTGTATGTAATTCTACAACAAGGCATGACTCACCCCTGTATGTAATTCTACAACAAGGCATGACTCACCCCTCTATGTAATTCTACAACAAGGCATGACTCACCCTCTATGTAATTCTACAACAAGGCATGACTCACCCTGTATGTAATTCTACAACAAGGCATGACTCACCCCTCTATGTAATTCTACAACAAGGCATGACTCACCCCTGTATGTAATTCTACAACAAGGCATGACTCACCCCTGTATGTAATTCTACAACAAGGCATGACTCACCCCTGTATGTAATTCTACAACAAGGCATGACTCACCCCTGTATGTAATTCTACAACAAGGCATGACTCACCCCTGTATGTAATTCTACAACAA
>NW_025755802.1:5000-7324 GCF_021184085.1 Oncorhynchus gorbuscha
AGAGTGTAGAGGCGGCAGGGTAGCCTAGTGGTTAGAGTGTAGAGGTGACAGGGTAGCCTAGTGGTTAGAGTGGAGGGGAGGTTAGAGTGGAGGGTGGCAGGGTAGCCTAGTAGTTAGAGTGTAGGCGGCAGGGTAGCCTAGTGGTTAGAGCGTTGGACTAGGAACCGGAAGGATGCAAGGTTCAAACCCCGAGGTGACAAGGTACAAATCTGTCGTTCTGCCCTGAACAAGGCAGTTAACCCCACTGTTTCCTGGTAGGCCGTCGTGAAAGTAAGAATTTGTTCTTAACTGACTTGCCTAGTTAAAATAAAGGTAAAATAAAAAATTGTTTTGTAGAATCTAAAGTTGTTAAATAAACGTGAATAAGTAGTATTACTAAAGAAGCTTTCATTTCAAACCCGACGTCCAGTCTTTACTTTGAAGATATAGTTATTCTATTGTAGTAGTCAGTACGGTGAAGATAGTTATTCTATTGTAGTAGTCAGTACGGTGAAGATATTCTATTGTAGTAGTCAACGGTGAAGATAGTTATTCTATTGTAGTAGTCAAACGGTGAAGATAGTTATTCTATTGTAGTAGTCAGTACGGTGAAGATATTTATTCTATTGTAGTAGTCAGTACGGTGAAGATAGTTATTCTTGTAGTAGTCAGTACGGTGAATGGTTATTCCATTGTAGTAGTCAGCACGGTGAAGATAGTTATTCCATTGTGGTGGGGCACGGTGAAGATAGTTGCCCCATTGTAGCAAATAGCACGGTGAAGATAGTTGTTCCATTGTAGTAGTCGCACGGTGAAGATAGCTTATTCTGGTAGTAGTCAATGCACGGTGAAGATAGTTATTCAGAGCAGTAGTCAGTACAGTGAAGATAGTTATTCTAGAGTAGTAGTCAGTACGGTGAAGATAGTTATTCTATTGTAGTAGTCAGTACGGTGAAGATAGTTATTCTATTGTAGTAGTCAATGCAGTGAAGATAGTTATTCATAGTCAGCACGGTGAAGATAGTTATTCTATTGTAGTAGTCAGTACGGTGAAGATAGTTATTCTAGAGTAGTAGTCAGTACGGTGAAGATAGTTATTCTAGAGTAGTAGTCAGTAGTAGTCAGTAGTCAGTAGTCAGTAGTAGTCAGTAGTCAGTAGTCAGTAGTTATAAGTAGACATTTGTTATTAGTCAGTAGTAGTCAGTAGTCAGTAGTCAGTAGTCAGTAGTCAGTAGTTAGTAGTTAGTAGTCGGTAGTAGTCGGTATCGTCAGTAGTTATTAGTTAGTAGTCAGTTCTAGTCGTAGATAGTCCGTGGTAGTCGGTGGTTAGTAGTCATTAGTTATTAGTAGTCATTAGTCTGTGTAGTAGCCTGGTTAGTAGTCATTGTCTGTAGTAGTCTGTAGTCATTAGTAGTAGTCCAGTCATTAGTCTGTAGTAGTCTGTAGTCATTGGTTAGTAGTATCTGTAGTCATTGGTTAGTAGTAGCCTGTAGTCATTAGTTATTAGTAGTCATTAGTCTGTAGTAGCCTGTAGTCATTAGTTAGTAGTAGTCATTGGTTAGTAGTAGCCTGTAGTCATTGGTTAGTAGTAGCCTGTAGTCATTAGTCTGTAGTAGCCTGTAGTCATTGGTTAGTAGTAGCCTGTAGTCATTAGTCTGTAGTAGCCTGTAGTCATTGGTTAGTAGTAGCCTGTAGTCATTGGTTAGTAGTAGCCTGTAGTCATTAGTTAGTAGTAGTCATTAGTCTGTAGTAGCCTGTAGTCATTGGTTAGTAGTAGTCATTAGTCTGTAGTAGCCTGTAGTCATTGGTTAGTAGTAGCCTGTAGTCATTAGTTATTAGTAGTCATTAGTCTGTAGTAGCCTGTAGTCATTGGTTAGTAGTAGCCTGTAGTCATTAGTTAGTAGTAGTCATTAGTCTGTAGTAGCCTGTAGTCATTAGTTATTAGTAGTCATTAGTCTGTAGTAGCCTGTAGTCATTGGTTAGTAGTAGCCTGTAGTCATTAGTTAGTAGTAGTCATTAGTCTGTAGTAGCCTGTAGTCATTGGTTAGTAGTAGCCTGTAGTCATTAGTTATTAGTAGTCATTAGTCTGTAGTAGCCTGTAGTCATTGGTTAGTAGTAGCCTGTAGTCATTAGTTATTAGTAGTCATTAGTCTGTAGTAGCCTGTAGTCATTAGTTAGTAGTAGCCTGTAGTCATTGGTTAGTAGTAGCCTGTAGTCATTGGTTAGTAGTAGCCTGTAGTCATTGGTTAGTAGTAGCCTGTAGTCATTAGTTAGTAGTAGCCTGTAGTCATTGGTTAGTAGTAGCCTGTAGTCATTAGTCTGTAGTAGCCTGTAGTCATTGGTTA
>NW_025755803.1:0-7324 GCF_021184085.1 Oncorhynchus gorbuscha
TTTTTATTTATTTTTTATTTATTTCACCTTTATTTAACCAGGTAGGCTAGTTGAGAACAAGTTCTCATTTGCAACTGCGACCTGGCCAAGATAAAAGCATAGCAGTGTGAACAGACAACACAGAGTTACACATGGAATAAACGATTAACAAGTCAATAACGCAGTAGAAAAAAATGGGCAGTCTATATACAATGTGTGCAAAAGGCATGAGGAGGTAGGCGAATAATACAGTTTTGCAGATTAACACTGGAGGATAAATGATCAGGTCATGTTTGGAGTAGAGATATTGGTGTGCAAAAGAGCAGAAAAATAAATAAATAAAAACAGTATAAAAAAGTATGGGAATGAGGTAGGTGAAAATGGGTGGGCTATTTTCCTATAGACTATGTACAGCTGCAGCGATCGGTTAGCTGCTCGGATAGCTGATGTTTGAAGTTGGTGAGGAGATAAAAGTCTCCAACTTCAGCGGTTTGGTAATTCGTTCCAGTCACAGGCAGCAGAGTACTGGAACGAAAGCGGCCAAATGATGTGTTGGCTTTAGGGATGATCAGTGAGATACACCTGCTGGAGCGCGTGCTGCGGATGGGTGTTGCCATCGTGACCAGTGAACTGAGATAAGGCGGAGCTTTACCTAGCATGGACTTGTAGATGACCTGGAGCCAGTGGGTCTGGCGACGAATATGTAGTGAGGGGCCAGCCGACTAGAGCATACAAGTCGCAGTGGTGGGTGGTATAAAGGTGCTTTAGTGACAAAACGGATGGCACTGAGATAGACTGCATCCAGTTTGCTGAGTAGAGTGTTGGAAGCCATTTTGTAGATGACATCGCCGGTCGAGGATCGGTAGGATAGTCAGTTTAACTAGGGTAAGCTTGGCAGCGTGAGTGAAGGGGAGGCTTTGTTGGAATAGAAAGCCGACTCTTGATTTGATTTTCGATTGGAGATGTTTGATGTGGGTCTGAAGGAGAGTTTGCAGTCTAGCCAGACACCTAGGTACTTATAGATGTCCACATATTCAAGGTCGGAACCATCCAGGGTGGTGATGCTAGTCGGGCATGCGGGTGCAGGCAGCGATCGGTTGAAAAGCATGCATTTGGTTTTACTCGCATTTAAGAGCAGTTGGAGGCCACGGAAGGAGTGCTGTATGGCATTGAAGCTCGTTTGGAGGTTAGATAGCACAGTGTCCAATGACGGGCCGAAAGTATATAGAATGGTGTCGTCTCGTAGAGGTGGATCAGGGAATCGCCCGCAGCAAGAGCAACATCATTGATATACACAGAGAAAAAGAGTCGGCCCGAGAATTGAACCCTGTGGTACCCCATAGAGACTCGCCAGAGGACCGGACAGCATGCCCTCCGAACTTGGACACACTGAACTCTGTCTGCAAAGTAATTGGTATCCAGGCAAGGCAGTCATCCGAAAACCGAGGCTGTAGAGTCTGCCATAAGCATGTTGATTGACAGAGTCAAAGCCTGGCGAGGTCGATGAAGACGGCTGCACAGTACTGTCTTTTATCGATGTTATGATATCAGCTTTAGTACCTTGAGGTGTGGCTGAGGTGCACCCGTGACCGGCCTGAAACCAGATTGCACAGCGGAGAAGGTACGGTGGGATTCGAGATGGTCAGACCTGTTTGTTGACTTGGCTTTCAAGACCTTAGATAGGCAGGGCAGGATGGATATAGGTCTGTAACAGTTTGGGTCCAGGGTGTCTCCCCTTTGAAGAGAGGGATGACTGCGGCAGCTTTCCAATCCTTGGGGATCTCAGACGATATGAAAGAGAGGTTGAACAGGCTGGTAATAGGGGTTGCGACAATGGCGGCAGATAGTTTCAGAAATAGCGGGTCCAGATTGTCAAGCCCAGCTGTTTAATGCTGGTCCAGGTTTTGCAGCTCTTTCAGAACATCTGCTATCTGGATTTGAGCAAGAACTGTTTGGGTGAGCTACGGGGCGGGCTGTTGGCCGAGGTTGCCGTGGCCAGGCGGAAGGCATAATGCCATTGAGAAGTGTTTATTGGGTTGCTGATAATCTTGGTTTCTGCCTCAGGTGAAGGCAGTATTTTTTCTAACCTCGAGCCATTGACATGGAGGAGGTGCTCTTGTTTCATGGACTTCACAGTGTCCCAGGAGCTTTTTGGAGTTGAGCTACAGGATGCACTTCTGCTAGAAGCTGGCCTTAGCTTTCCTGACTGACTGTGTGGTCAAAGCCCTTCCTTTCTCCCCCTCTGCCCCACTCCTCTCTTGAGGGGATGACTCTGTGAGGAAGTGACTCTATAATGATGACTCTGTGAAACAGAGACTTCATTTAACTTTTAGAAGAGTGTCTCCACATTTTATTCGAGAGAAAGGGTGTGTTTAAATCAGGTAGAACCAGAGCCATGGGGTTCTGATCCCCATCTCTCTGAAAAGTAGATGCAATCAATGCCCTATGTTTCCTGGACCCCCGCTACATCTTCTTTAACACTCCGTAAAACCCTTCCAAACAGCCAACCAAATAAAGAAGAATATATCCCAATGTTTCCTCAGCAAACTTATTTATCAAGCGTTATTTTCTTTAGAACATCTGAGGATAGGATCATGTCAGTCAGTATGAAGACTGCTATAGGGACACAATCGCTTTATGATGGTGAGGAACACTGTCAAATCCAAATGTATTTGTTACATGCCTAGCAAACAACAGGTGTAGACCAACCATAAAATGCTTACGGGCCCTTTCCAACAATGCAGAGAGAAAAACTGAAAAATAATAGAACGATAATAACACAAGGAATAAATAATGATTACTTGGTTATATACACAGGGTACCATGTGCAGGGGGACAAGGAAATTGAGGTAGATAGCTAGGTACATATAGGTAGGGGTAAAGTGACCAGGCAACAGGATAGATAATGTGCAGTATCAGCAGTGTATTTTTATTTATTTATTTGACCTTTATTTAACTAGGCAAGTAGACTGCAGTCAGTTAAGAACACATTCTTATTTTCAAGGACGGCCTAGGAACAGTGGGTTTACTGCCTGTTCAGGGGCAGAACAACAGATTTGTACCTTGTCAGCTCGGGGATATGAACTTGCAACCTTTCGGATTTACTAGTCCAATGCTCTAACAACTAGGCTGCCCTGCCGCCCCGACGTGATGAGTCAAAGTTAGTGCTAAAGGGTGGGTTAATGTAGATAGTCTGGGTAGCTGTTTGGTTAACTAATTAGCAGGCTTATTATTTGGGGATAGAAGCTGTTTAGGGTCCTGTTGTTTCCAGACTTGCTGTGCGGTAGCAGAAGCGGTACCAGAGAGAACAGTCTATGGATGTAGTGTTTGACCAGGTATTGACCTGGTATAGAGTAGTATAGAGTAGGGTACAGGGCCGTACATACCACCCTTTGTAGCACCTTGCGGTCGGATGCCAATCAGTTGCCATACCAAACGGCGATGTAGTCAGTCAAGATGCTCTCAATGTTGTAGCTGTAGAACTTTTTGAGGATCTGAGGGCCCATGAAAAATATTTTCAACCTCCTGAGGGGGAAGAAGCGTTGTCATGCCTTCTTCACAACTGTGTTGGGGTGTGTGGACCAATGTTCGCTCAAAGAAATGTCTGCATCTGAGCAAATTACAGGTCTGCTGAGCGTAAACTTGAACGTTGTGAAAATTCTGTGCAACTTCTAGCGCACATTTATTGTGAACACTGAGGATGTACCCGCTTAGTTACAGTTATAACAGTGGCCAAGTAGGCTACCCTCTGCCTATTGGCTACTTAGCTTATTTAAGCCTGTCTCAAAATACAACATTGCCTCTTTAAGACAGAAAACACGCTGTTTACCTGACACGCTTTTCAAAGATGGCTAGAAATGTACACGTTTGTGCTCTTTTTGGAAGCAACCACTCCCCATTGCTGACTATACATGAGCTACAACTGAGCTCATAACTCACTTACTAGCAAATAACATGAAGAAATGAGCACAAATGGCTACATGCAGCTGTCACCTTGATCTCAAAACAAGCACATCTACTTGCGACCACTCATTCTGTAAAAACAGTCCAGTTCAAAATGAATGGCACAGATCCATATAAGGCAATGGTCACAACGGTCTGTAGAATTATGCCTGTCAATGTAATAGAATCCTAGTCTGGTGTGTTCTGCCTAGAAGAACATCTCTTGCATAGTTTTTGCATGCTAAGTCTTGCATAGTTCGTTTTGTTTCGGTATGTATTGGTATGCATTGAAAGTGGCTAATATTGTCAATTCCCACAGTAGTTGAACATTTGATAGTGTTAACTAAAGGGGAAAACTAGAAAGTTGAGAGAAGAATCTCGTGCTTCTCTGCATGGGCTGATTTTTATTCCCAGGGGAGCTGCACGCCCATGCACAGCTTAGAGGGAACATTGGTGTGGACCAAATCAAAATCAAATCAAATCAAATCCAATTTTATTTGTCACATACACATGGTTAGCAGATGTTAATGCGAGTGTAGCGAAATGCTTGTGCTTCTAGTTCCGACAATGCAGTGATAACCAACAAGTAATCTAACTAACAATTCCAAAACTACTGTCTTATACACAGTGTAAGGGGATAAGGAACATGTACATAAGGATATATGAATGAGTGATGGTACAGAGCAGCATACAGTAGATGGTATCGAGTACAGTATATACATATGAGATGAGTGTGTAGACAAAGTAAACAAAGTGGCATAGTTAAAGTGGCTAGTGATACATGTGTTACATAAGGATGCAGTCGATGATGTAGAGTACAGTATATACATATGCATATGAGATGAATAATGTAGGGTAAGTAACATTAGATAAGGTAGCATTGTTTAAAGTGGCTAGTGATATATTTACATCATTTCCCATCAATTCCCATTATTAAAATGGCTGGAGTTGGGTCAGTGTCAATGACAGTGTGTTGGCAGCAGCCACTCAATGTTAGTGGTGGCTGTTTAACAGTCTCATGGCCTTGAGATAGAAGCTGTTTTTCAGTCTCTCGGTCCCAGCTTTGATGCACCTGTACTGACCTCGCTTTCTGGATGATAGCGGGGTGAACAGGCAGTGGTTCGGGTGGTTGATGTCCTTGATGATCTTTATGGCCTTCCTGTAACATCGGGTGGTGTAGGTGTCCTGGAGGGCAGGTAGTTTGCCCCCGGTGATGCGTTGTGCAGTCCTCACTACCCTCTGGAGAGCCTTACGGTTGAGGGCGGAGCAGTTGCCGTACCAGGCGGTGATACAGCCCGCCAGGATGCTCTCGATTGTGCATCTGTAGAAGTTTGTGAGTGCTTTTGGTGACAAGCCGAATTTCTTCAGCCTCCTGAGGTTGAATAGGCGCTGCTGCGCCTTCTTCACGGCGCTGTCAGTGTGAGTGGACCAATTCAGTTTGTCTGTGATGTGTATGCCGAGGAACTTAAAACTAGCTACCCTCTCCACTACTGTTCCATCGATGTGGATAGGGGGTGTTCCCTCTGCTGTTTCCTGAAGTCCACAATCATCTCCTTAGTTTTGTTGACGTTGAGTGTGAGGTTATTTTCCTGACACCACACTCCGAGGGACCCTCACCTCCTCCCTGTAGGCCGTCTCGTCGTTGTTGGTAATCAAGCCTACCACTGTTGTGTCGTCCGCAAACTTGATGATTGAGTTGGAGGCGTGCGTGGCCACGCAGTCGTGGGTGAACAGGGAGTACAGGAGAGGGCTCAGGAACGCACCCTTGTGGGGCCCCCGTGTTGAGGATCAGCGGGGAGGAGATGTTGTTGCCTACCCTCACCACCTGGGGGCGGCCCGTTAGGAAGTCCAGTACCCAGTTGCACAGGGCGGGATGTCGAGACCCAGGGTCTCGAGCTTGATGACAAGCTTGGAGGGTACTATGGTGTTGAATGCCGAGCTGTAGTCGATGAACAGCATTCTCACATAGGTATTCCTCTTGTCCAGGTGGGTTAGGGCAGTGTGCAGTGTGGTTGAGATTGCATCGTCTGTGGACCTATTTTCTAGGGTGTCAGGTAGGTGGAGGTGATATGGTCCTTGACTAGGTTCTCAAAGCACTTCATGATGACGGAAGTGAGTGCTATGGGGGCGGTAGTCGCTTAGCTCAGTTACCTTAGCTTTCTTGGGAACAGGAACAATGGTGGCCCTCTTGAAGCATGTGGAACAGCAGACTGGTATAGGGATTGATTGAATATGTCCGTAAACACACCGGCCAGCTGGTCTGCGCATGCCTGAGGGGCGGCTGGGGATGCCGCCTGGGCCTGCAGCCTTGCGAGGGTTAACACGTTTAAATGTCTTACTCACCTCGGCTGCAGTGAAGGGAGAGACCGCATTTTCCGTTGCAGGCCGTGTCAGTGGCACTGTATTGTCCTCAAAGCGGGCAAAAGTTATTTTAGTCTGCCTGGGAGCAAGACATCCTGGTCCGTGACTGGGCTGGATTTCATCTTGTAGTCCGTGATTGACTGTAGACCCTGCCACATGCCTCTTGTGTCTGAGCCATTGAATTGAGATTCCACTTTGTCTCTGTACTGACACTTAGCTTGCTTAATAGCCTTGCGGAGGGGAATAGCTGCACTGTTTGTATTCAGTCATGTTGCCAGACACCTTGCCCTGATTAAAAGCAGTGGTTCGCGCTTCAGTTTCACGCAAATGCTGCCATCAATCCACGGTTTCTGGTTAGGGAATTTTTTTATCGTTGCTATGGGAACGACATCTTCGACGCACGTTCTAATGAACTCGCACATCGAATCAGCGTATCCGTCAATATTTCCATCTGACGCACACGAAACATGTCCCAGTCCACGTGATGGAAGCAGTCTTGAAAGTGTAGAGTCAGCTTGGTCTCGGACCAGCGTTGGACAGACCTCAGCGTGGGAGCTGCCTTTTTAATTTCTGCCTGTAGGCAGAGGATCAGCAAAATGGAGTCGTGGTCAGCTTTTCTCCGAAAGGGGCGGGGGCAGGGCCTTATATGTCAGCGGAGAGTTAGAGTAACAATGATCCAAGGTTTTACCACCCCTGGTTGCGCAATCGAAATATGCTGATAAAATTTAGGGAGTCTTGTTTTCAGATTGGCTTTGTTAAAATCCCCAGCTACAATGAATGCAGCCTCCGGATAAATGTTTTCCAGTTTGCAAAGAGTTAAATAAAGTTCGTTCAGAGCCATCGATGTGTCTGCTTGGGGGGATATATACGGCTGTGATTATAATCGAAGAGAATTCTCTTGGAAGATAATGCGGTCTACATTTGATTGTGAGGAATTCTAAATCAGGTGAACAGAAGGATTTGAGTTCCTGTATGTTTCCTTCATCACACCATGTCCCGTTAGTCATGAGGCATACGCCCCCGCCACTCTTCTTACCAGAGA
>NW_025755804.1:0-7324 GCF_021184085.1 Oncorhynchus gorbuscha
ATATCCTCACGACGCCAGGACAGCGGAGTCAATCACCACCTTCCGGAGACACCTGAAACCCCACCTCTTTAAGGAATACCTAGGATAGGTTAGTAATCCTCTCACCCCACCCCTAAGTTTTAGATGCACTATTGTTAAGTGACTGTCCCACTGGATGTCATAAGGTGAATGCACCAATTTGTAAGTCGCTCTGGATAAGAGCGTCTGCTAAATGACTTAAATGTAAATGTAAAAATATTGTCTGTTCCATCCTAACGGAAACCCTGAGGGTTTTTCATGCAATGGAAACACCATAATATTAATCAAATTAATTAAACAAGTACCAGTCAAAAGTTTGGACACGCCTACTCATTCCACAATATTTCTTTATTTTGACTATTTTCTACATTGTAGAATTAGTAGTGAAGACATCACATCTATGAATTAACGCCCATCTCCAGCGTGCCCTGCAATCTGTAGTACAGACATTATTACCACCTTCCGGAGACACCTGAAACCCCACCTCTTTAAGGAATACCTAGGATAGGATAAGTAATCCCTCTCACCCCACCCCCCTAAGTTTTAGATGCACTATTGTTAAGTGACTGTCCCACTGGATGTCATAAGGTGAATGCACCAATTTGTAAGTCGCTCTGGATAAGAGCGTCTGCTAAATGACTTAAATGTAAATGTTAAATGTACCACGTTACCAGGTTATTACCACATTATTACCATGTTATTACCAGGTTGTTACCGAGTTATTACCACGTTGTTACCGGGTTATTACCACGTATATTACGCACGTTGTTACCGGGTTATTACCACATTGTTACGACGTTACCGGGTTTATTGCCACATTATTACTGAACGTTATCGGTTATTGCCACATTATTACCACGCTTGTTACCGGGTTATTACCACGTTGTTACCGGGTTATTGGCAGGTTATTACCACGTTATTGCCACATTACAGGTTATTACCACATTATTACTCGACGTTGTTATAGGAGTTATTACCACGTTATTACCACATTACCGGGTTATTACCACATTATTACCACGTTGTTACCGGTTTATTGCCACATTGCCACATTATTACCATGTTATTACTGGGTTATTACCACGTTATTACCATGTTATTACACGCTGTTACTGGGTTATTACCATGTTATTACCACGTTATTACCATGTTATTACCACATTGTTACTGGGTTATTACCACGTTACCACGTTATTACCACATTACCGGGTTATTAACCACATTATTACCATGTTATTACCGAGCTGTAATGTAAAGTGCTACCGAGGTCGGTGGGTGTGTGAAACCTGGTATATCTCTTAGCTGACACTACTTAAGAGGACTGACAAACGCCAACCACTGTCATCAAGCTCAGGGTTACGGTGACAGTGTTAACACACCAGGGGGCACTGTGTTAACACACCAGGGGGCACTGTGTTAACACACCAGGGGGCACTGTGTTAACACACCAGGGGGCACTGTGTTAACACACCAGGGGGTTGCATTAGCTTTCAGAAATCTGAAGTGCAATGCTATTTGGCTAGCAGCCACAAGTAAATGAGCTTATATTTGGCTAGCAGCCACAAGTAAATGAGCTTATATTTGGCTAGCAGCCACAAGTAAATGAGCTTATATTTGGCTAGCAGCCACAAGTAAATGAGCTTATATTTGGCTAGCAGCCACAAGTAAATGAGCTTATATTTGGCTAGCAGCCACAAGTAAATGAGCTTATATTTGGCTAGCAGCCACAAGTAAATGAGCTTATATTTGGCTAGCAGCCACATGATGCATGGCCATTAGAATGTTTATCATAGGGAGTAAGTAGCTGGCTACATTTCTTAATGTTGTGTTTCAAGTTAATGTTGCATTGTAACTTCCTATCGGAGAAACTACACGGGACGGACACATCAGGCATAGGTGATCGGGTCTGCTGATAGAATGGCTGTTTGTGAATGCGGGAGTTTGATTGGTCAAGACGAGTGCAAAGATATTTTATCGGAGTGGAGAAGTGCAAGTTTTACGTGATCGATTCTGAATGAACCGTGAGTGAAGCCAAGCAGAAGTTGCGATAAGAAGCATTTAGACCTGCGTTTACAAAACTAAGCAAGATATTTTTTCTGCGTTTTTATTTTTATCTTTCCGTTTCTGTGCGAGACATGCAGAATCCTGCGTTATTGCGACCTCCTGCACTCTCTTACATCACTCATAGAGACGAGAGTACAGAATACAGCTGAGGGCACAGGGATCAGTCCACCAATGTGCCACACACACACACCTTATTTACATATATCTACATATAAAAACAGACATAGTTATTATATATCTGATTGAACCAATCTCTCAGTCCAGAGTCTGTAGCCCCTCCCTTCCCATCATTGGTTATGTTGTTATTTTAGTTGGGTTATTATTTTAGCTTGATGCCTCCCTCCCTGCTCGTTCCCTCCCTCCTCCCCCTTTACAGCCCCTCCGCCCCCCTCAGGAGGTGCACCTGTCCGATCTAAGCTCCACCTCCCCTCAAGGTGAGGTTGGGTGGCTCCATCGCCGCGTCCCGCCACGGCGCCATCGTCGCGTACACCGTCAGCTACCAGTCCACGGCAGCGGCGGCGCGGGACCCCGAGCGCCCGATGTCGGGATCGGAGCGGACGCCTCTGGTGATATGTGCTGGAAGGGCCTGGAGAAGTGGACAGAGTACCAGGTGTGGGTTAGAGCGCACACTGATGTGGGCCCGGGCCCCAGAGGCGCTCGGGCAGGATCAAAACTAAAGAGGACGGTAGGTTCTGGTTCTGGGTTGTACCGTCGTCCTCCCTGGGTGAAGCTCTTCTCCGACTGACTCCTCCTCCTCTTTCCGTCCGTCTCTTTGGCTTTCCTGCCGGCATCTTCCCTTCTCTATTTGTCTTTAACCGTTTCTGGTCTCTACTGGTTTCTGCTGGTCTCTACTGGTTCCTGCTGGTCTCTACTGGTTTCTGCTAGTCTCTACTGGTTTCTGCTGGTCTTTACTGGTTTCTGCTGGTCTCTACTGGTTCCTGCTGGTCTCTACTGGTTTCTGCTAGTCTCTACTGGTTTCTGCTGGTCTCTACTGGTTTCTGCTGGTCTCTACTGGTCTATGCTGGTCTCTACTGGTTTCTGCTGGTTTCTGCTGGTCTCTACTGGTTTCTACTGGTTCTGCTGGTCTCTACTGGTTTATGCTGTCTTCTGCTGGTCTCTACTGGTTTATGCTGTCTGCTGCTGTCTTCTTATGCTATTTTTGACAGGTCTCTACTGGTATATACTGGTCTCTATTGATCTTAACTGGTTTTTACAGGTTTCTACTGGTCTCTTCTGGTATCTACTGGTCTCTTCTGGTATCTACTTGTTTATACTGGTCTCTATTGGTCTTAACTGGTTTTACAAGTTTCTACTGGTCTCTTCTGGTTTCTATGTGTCACTTCTGGTTTCTACTACAGGTACGGCTGCACATCTCTTCTTCCTGTACTCTCTATACTGGTGATCGCTCTCTTCTCTCTATACTGGTGATCTCTCTCTTCTCTCTATACTGGTGATCTCTCTCTTCTCTCTATACTGGTGATCTCTCCTCTATATACTGGTGATCTCTCTCTTCTTCTATACTGGTGATATCTCTCTTCTCTCTATACTGGTGATCTCTCTCTTCTTCTATACTGGTGATCTCTCTCTTCTCTATATACTGGTGATCTCTCTCTTCTCTCTATACTGGTGATCTCTCTCTTCTCTCTATACTGGTGATCTCTCTCTCTCTTCTCACTATACTGGTGATCTCTCTCTCTCTCTTCTCTCTATACTGGTGATAGTTATCTTCTCTCTATACTGGTGATCTCTCTCTCTCTTATCTCTATACTGGTGATCTCTCTCTTCTCTATACTGGTAATCTCTCTCTTCTCTATACTGGTGATCTCTCTCTCTCTTCTCTCTATACTGGTGATATTTCTCTTCTCTCTATACTGGTGATCTCTCTCTCTCTTATCTCTATACTGGTGATCTCTCTCTCCTCTCTATACTAGCTATCTCTCTCTTCTCTCTATACTAGCTATCTCTCTCTTCTATCTATACTAGCTATCTCTCTCTTCTCTCTATACTAGCTATCTCTCTCTTCTCTCTATACTGGTGATCTCTCTCTTCTCTCTATACTGGTGATCTCTCTCTCTTCTCTCTACTATTTGTGATCTCTCTCTCTTCTCTCTATACTGGTGATCTCTCTCTTCTCTATACTGGTGATCTCTCTATATACTGGTGATCTCTCTCTTCTCTCTATACTGCTGATCTCTCTTTTCTCTCTATACTCATATCTCTTCCTTCTGGTCCTCTCTCTGTGTCTGACTTTCAGACTTGCTATCAGGGTTAAGGCTCATCACCAACTCTTTTTATGACTTCATCCCTTCTCTCTCTGTCTTCTTCGTCCTGTGGTTCTGTCCACGTGCATAGTTCACGTCTGGCTCTCCCTCTGAGCCCTGGAAGCCAGACACAGCACACTTAAATCACGTCTCCTTTCCCACTTCTTTATTTTGTTCGGAGCGTGATGGAGTGTTCCTAGGAGGCAACTCTCTATAATTAATGTGTTTGAAGTTGCAGCTACACAGCTCATTTGCTGTAATTAGAGTTTTACACACACACTAGGCTGGCGGTGAGGCATCCTATGGGCAGCAGTCAGATCTTTACGCATTTCCTCTGTGGATTTAGCCGCATTTTTAAAACCTCTTGAATGTTATGGCAACGTTTTGATTTACGCCTAAATAGACATACCCAAAAGCACTCATTTTCTTGAGATTGCCATAAACAATAACTAGTAATGCTGCATAGTTCCAGAAAGGTCTGGAACTCAGCTTTTTGGGTAAAAAAAAATAGTTCTACATTGCTGAGGTGTATTCACTTTTGAGGACACAAGCTCATGTACAGATATTAGGACGATGTAAAAAAAAAAAAAAAAGGAATGTTGGATCTGTCCCTGTTCCTGTTCCTGTCCCTGTTCCTGTTCCTGGTCCTGTTCCTGTTCAACAGTAGTGGGGGAATATGCCACCTTTTGAAATGACTAAAATGCTTTAAATATAGGTACAATCAAATGATAGACACATTTAGAACCCGCCACATCAAATGCGTCATTATACCACCTGATTCAGTCTTATGTAGCAAAATTTGAAATTGTGTTTTTAACATTGGATAAAGTAGAGACTCAGAGCTAGATACAGTGTACATCACACTGCAGTTGAGGATCAATGTGGGAAAGGAATTCTGCTTTGAAAGTTGATCAACTTGTAACCCACTTTTGAGAAAAATGGCCCTTGAATCTTTTTGGTACACCTACTGGAGAGTTCTCCTTTACTCCACCCATTCAGCATCGTTCACACCCTCTTAAGCTTTAGCTCCATTCAGCATCAAGTTCACACCCTCTTGCTTTAGCTCCACCCATTCAGCATCATTCACACCCTCTTAAGCTTTAGCTCCACCCATTCAGCATCGTTCACACCCTCTTAAGCTTTAGCTCCACCCATTCATCATCGTTCACACCCTCTTAAGCTTTAGCTCCACCCATCTCTTTGAGGATGCACATGTGAGATCATGTGCTAAAACAGAGTGAGTAAAGGTAGTGTAGTAAACAGAGTGAAGTAAGGTAGTGTAGTAAACAGAGTGAGTAAGGTAGTGTAGTAAACAGAGTGAGTAAGGTAGTGTAGTAAACAGAGTGAGTAAGGTAGTGTAGTAAACAGAGTGAGTAAGGTAGTGTAGTAAACAGAGTGAGTAAGGTAGTGTAGTAAACAGAGTGAGTAAGGTAGTGTAGTAAACAGAGTGAGTAAGGTAGTGTAGTAAACAAGAGTGAGTAAGGTAGTGTAGTAAACAGAGTGAGTAAGGTAGTGTAGTAAACAGAGTGAGTAAGGTAGTGTAGTAAACAGAGTGAGTAAGGTAGTGTAGTAAACAGAGTGAGTAAGGTAGTGTAGTAAACAGAGTGAGTAAGGTAGTGTAGTAAACAGAGTGAGTAAGGTAGTGTAGTAAACAGAGTGAGTAAGGTAGTGTAGTAAACAGAGTGAGTAAAGGTAGTGTAGTAAACAGAGTGAGTAAGGTAGTGTAGTAAACAGAGTGAGTAAGGTAGTGTAGTAAACAGAGTGAGTAGGTAGTGTAGTAAACAGAGTGAGTAAGGTAGTGTAGTAAACAGAGTGAGTAAGGTAGTGTAGTAAACAGAGTGAGTAAGGTAGTGTAGTAAACAGAGTGAGTAAGGTAGTGTAGTAAACAGAGTGAGTAAGGTAGTGTAGTAAACAGAGTGAGTAAGGTAGTGTAGTAAACAGAGTGAGTAAGGTAGTGTAGTAAACAGAGTGAGTAAGGTAGTGTAGTAAACAGAGTGAGTAAGGTAGTGTAGTAAACAGAGTGAGTAAGGTAGTGTAGTAAACAGAGTGAGTAAGGTAGTGTAGTAAACAGAGTGAGTAAGGTAGATGTAGTAAACAGAGTGAGTAAGGTAGTGTAGTAAACAGAGTGAGTAAGGTAGTGTAGTAAACAGAGTGAGTAAGGTAGTGTAGTAAACAGAGTGAGTAAGGTAGTGTAGTAAACAGAGTGAGTAAGGTAGTGTAGTAAACAGAGTGAGTACGGTAGTGTAGTAAACAGAGTGAGTAAGGTAGTGTAGTAAACAAGTGAGTAAGGTAGTGTAGTAAACAGAGTGAGTAAGGTAGTGTAGTAAACAGAGTGAGTAAGGTAGTGTAGTAAACAGAGTGAGTAGGTAGTGTAGTAAGCAGAGTGAGTAAGGTAGTGTAGTAAACAGAGTGAGTAAGGTAGTGTAGTAAACAGGTGAGTAAGGTAGTGTAGTAAACAGAGTGAGTAAGGTAGTGTAGTAAACAGAGTGAGTAAGGTAGTGTAGTAAACAGAGTGAGTAAGGTAGTGTAGTAAAGAGTGAGTAAGGTAGTGTAGTAAACAGAGTGAGTAAGGTAGTGTAGTAAACAGAGTGAGTAAGGTAGTGTAGTAAAGAGTGAGTAAGGTAGTCGTCAACAACCAAAGATTTCAAGACTAAAAGTGGTGAAAGTACAAAAAAGTAGTGGTAAAATACACCTTATCTAGTCCTTGTCCTTTATCCTAATGTGACTTTGGTGCAGGTCATGTTGTTCTTCACATTACCATCTCTGGTAAACACACACTATATCAAGTACAATCAACGTTTATTTGTCACATAGAGTGTAGAGGCGGCAGGGTAGCCTAGTGGTTAGAGTGTAGAGGCGGCAGGGTAGGTAGCCTAGTGGTTAGAGTGTAGAGACGGCAGGGTAGCCTAGTGGTTAGAGTGTAGAGGCGGCAGGGTAGCCTAGTGGTTAGAGTGTAGAGGCGGCAGGGTAGCCTAGTGGTT
>NW_025755805.1:0-7322 GCF_021184085.1 Oncorhynchus gorbuscha
TTTTAGAGAATTGTCTCTACGTGAAGGCTGAGAAGTGCTCTTTTCATGTCTCCTCCGTTACTTTTCTCGGTTCCGTTATTTCCGCTGAAGGCATTCAGATGGATTCCGCTAAGGTCCAAGCTGTCAGTGATTGGGCCCGTTCCAAGGTCACGTGTCGAGTTGCAGCGCTTTTTAGGTTTCTGCTAATTTCTATCGGGCGTTTCATTGTGGTGATTGATTGCTGCCCCTCACAGCTCTTGCTTCTGTCGACGTGTTTTAAGTGGTGGTTCGCCCGGAGCTTTTGATCTTCTAAAAGAGCGTTTACGTCGCTCCTATCCTCGTTACTCCTGACGTCACTAGACAATTCATTGTCGAGGTTGACGCTTCAGAGGTAGGCGTGGGAGCCATTCTATCCCAGCGCTTCCAGTCTGACGATAAAGGTTCATCCTTGCGCTTATTTTTCTCATCGCCTGTCGCCATCTGAACGCAACTATGATGTGGGTAACAGTGGAACTGCTCGCCATCCGCTTAGCCCTAGGCGAATGGCGACAGTGGTTGGAGGGGGTGACCGTTCCTTTTGTCGTTTGGACAGACCATAAGAACCTTGAGTACATCCGTTCTGCCAAGCGACTTAATGCCCGTCAAGCTTCGTTGGGCGTTGTTTTTCGCTCGTTTCGAGTTTGTGATTTCTTACCGTCCGGGTAGTGCAAAAACACCAAGCCTGATGCCTTATCCCGTCTGTTTAGTTCTTCTGTGGCTTCTACTGATCCCGAGGGGATTCTTCCTTATGGGCGTGTTGTCGGGTTGACAGTCTGGGGAATTGAAAGACAGGTTAAGCAAAGCACTCACGCACACTGCGTCCGCGCGCTTGTCTAGTAACCTCCTTTTCGTTCCTGTTTCCACTCGTCTGGCTGTTCTTCAGTGGGCTCACTCTGCCAAGTTAGCTGGTCATCCCGGTGTTCGAGGCACTCTTGCGTCTATTCGCCAGCGCTTTTGGTGGCCGACTCAGGAGCGTGACACGCGCCGTTTCGTGGCTGCTTGTTCGGACTGCGCGCAGACTAAGTCGGGTAACTCTCCTCCTGCCGGTCGTCTCAGACCGCTCCCATTCCTTCTCGACCATGGTCTCACATCGCCTAGACTTCATTACCGGTCTGCCTTTGTCTGCGGGGAAGACTGTGATTCTTACGGTTGTCGATAGGTTCTCTAAGGCGGCACATTTCATTCCCCTCGCTAAACTTCCTTCCGCTAAGGAGACGGCACAAATCATCATCGAGAATGTGTTCAGAATTCATGGCCTCCCGTTAGACGCCGTTTCAGACAGAGGCCCGCAATTCACGTCACAGTTTTGGAGGGAGTTCTGTCGTTTGATTGGTGCGTCCGTCAGTCTCTCTTCCGGGTTTCATCCCCAGTCTAACGGTCAAGCAGAGAGGGCCAATCAGACGATTGGTCGCATACTACGCAGCCTTTCTTTCAGAAACCCTGCGTCTTGGGCAGAACAGCTCCCCTGGGCAGAATACGCTCACAACTCGCTTCCTTCGTCTGCTACCGGGTTATCTCCGTTTCAGAGTAGTCTGGGTTACCAGCCTCCTCTGTTCTCTTCCCAGCTTGCCGAGTCCAGCGTTCCCTCCGCCTCAAGCGTTTGTCCAACGTTGTGAGCGCACCTGGAGGAGGGTGAGGTCTGCACTTTGCCGTTACAGGGCACAGACTGTGAGAGCCGCCAATAAACGCAGGATTAAGAGTCCAAGGTATTGTTGCGGCCAGAGAGTGTGGCTTTCCACTCGCAACCTTCCTCTTACGACAGCTTCTCGTAAGTTGACTCCGCGGTTCATTGGTCCGTTCCGTGTCTCCCAGGTCGTCAATCCTGTCGCTGTGCGACTGCTTCTTCCGCGACATCTTCGTCGCGTCCATCCTGTCTTCCATGTCTCCTGTGTCAAGCCCTTTCTTCGCACCCCCGTTCGTCTTCCCTCCCCCCCTCCCGTCCTTGTCGAGAGCGCACCTATTTACAAGGTACGTAGGATCATGGACATGCGTTCTCGGGACGGGGTCACCAATACTTAGTGGATTGGGAGGGTTACGGTCCTGAGGAGAGGAGTTGGGTTCCGTCTCGGGACGTGCTGGACCGTTCACTCATTGATGATTTCCTCCGTTGCCGCCAGGATTCCTCCTCGAGTGCGCCAGGAGGCGCTCGGTGAGTGGGGGGTACTGTCATGTTTTGTCTTAGATTGTCTTGTCATTTTGCTTTTCCCTCTGTTCATTTTCCCCTGCTGGTCTTTTAGGTTCGTTCCCCTTTTTCTCTCTCCCTTCCTCTCTCTCTTCTCTCTATCGTTCCGTTCCTGCTCCCAGCTGTTCCTATTCCCTAATCAATCATTTAGTCTTCCCACACCTGTTCCCTATCTTTTCCTGATTAGAGTCCCTATTTCTTCCTTGTTTTCCGTTTCCTGCCCTGTCGGATCCTTGTCTATTGTTCACCGTGCTGTGTCTGTGTATCGCCCTGTCGTGTCGTGTTTCCCTCAGATGCTGCGTGGAGAGCAGGTGTCTGAGTCTGCTAGGTTCAAGTGCCTTCCCGAGGCAACCTGCAGTTCTTGATCGAGTCTCCAGTCTGTTCTCGTCATTACGAGTGGAATTATGTCTTATGTTTGTAGAATTACTTTACTGGATTAAAGACTCTGTTTTTCGCCAAGTCGCTTTTGGGTCCTCATTCACCTGCATGACACAATGTCTGTCCAAGGTTGGATACGCCATGCTAGGAGATACTTCCTCCATGTTTGGCAAGAGAAATCGTATCTTGTGATGTGGACGAAGTATTGTGGCCAGACCCAGGCCGGAGAAGAGAGGAAGTGTATCTCAGCACTGGTGAGCAATTCCTGGACTGCCCCCCTACCAATTCCTGGACTGCCCCCTACCAATTCCTGACTGCCCCCCCCCTACCAATTCCTGGACTGCCCCCCCCCTACCAATTCCTGGACTGCCCCCCCTACCAATTCTGGACTGCCTCCCCCTACCAATTCCTGGACTGCCCCCTACCAATTCCTGGACTGCCCCCCCTACCAATTCCTGGACTGCCCCGGAACCCACACACAATTGATTCTTACTGTATTCCCTAAAGAATATACTTTTGGTTTACATATGTTTACGGTTTTGTTGTATGCTACTGTATACAACAGTAATGTTTGGCCTAATAAATATGTTCTGTTTCTACATTGCATTGGTGTTTACAGTGTACTTATTACCCCTCTCAGCAGATTACATTCACTGTAGAACATTGTATTGAAATGTAGATATAAGCCTATGAAAGACCAAAGAGCTTTAGATTTAGAACAACAGTGTTTACATGGTATATCCAGACAGGTACTATTATGAAAGCAGTGTTTGCCATTTGATGCAAATGCTTCATTCTGACACGTGTTTATGGCATTTTGAATGCAGTGTTACATTTTGAAGGAGATGTGAGGCATTTTGCATTTGTGTGTGCAGTCTTGGGAATTGTGTGTAGAGTTTTGAAAACGGTGTGTAAGCAGTTGGAAAAACTGTGAAAGAAATAGAGGGAAAAGTGTTCCATCTGCTACAAACAGGGTTGCGTCAGTCTCACGGTGAGAAACATGGTGAGATTGTCCCATCTACATACTTACACAGGCTATGTGGATGACAACAATATATATATTTACACCATTCTGGCCTAATAAGTATCTTATGAGATTTGAAAAACTACCCCAACTGAATTGAACTATAATGTGGACTCTAAATGTGGACTTATTCTAGGTGGCAGCTTGAGGTGATAAAGAAGATGTTTATGAGAGATGTGATTGGACAACATGGTACAGGTGTCAACCGCTGAAGGACGGAGAGGCAGTACAGGCGTCTTCACTTTGAAGGAAAAACACAGCCATAATAAACTAATTAATTCATGAATTAATCAAATACTATTTGAATGACTGCAGCATCCAGGTGCTCTTTTTCTTGATGGACTCTTATTCATCATAAAATATAGTTTCCTCTTGTCTCAGATACTCAAGTCATCTTCTTAAGTTACAAGGACATTAGACAGAGAATAGTGATGGTCTAATTACACATAGTGTATGTCCAAAATGTCACCCTATATAGAACACTTGTAAAGGGTTTTCCTGGTGAAGCAGAGGAGGACCAAAACGCAGCATGGTTATATTGATTCATGTTTAATAAAAACAGATAAACATGAACACTACAAAACAATAAACGTGGAAAACCAAAAACAGCCCTATCTGGTGCAAACCACAGAGACAGAACAATCACCCACAAACACACAGTGAAACCAGGCTACCCTAAGTATGATTCTCAATCAGAGACAACTAATGACACCTGCCTCTGATTGAGAAACATACTAGGCCGAAAACATAGAAATACCCAAAACCTAGAAAAACAAACATAGACTGCTCAAAAAACAAAAGGAAATAAAGGTCAGAACGTGACAACACTACCTTTGACCAGAGCCCTATGTAAGGAATAGGGTGCCATTTGGGATGCAGAGCCACACACAGATTGACTGACCTTCATGTCTTAAAGTAATGATAGACTGTCATTTTATTTGAGCTGTTAGGTGCCACAAAATGGACTTGGTATTTTACCAAATAGGGCGATCTTCTGTGTACCACCTTGTCACAGCACAACTGATTAGGAAAGAAATTCCACAAATTAACTTTTAACATGGCATACCTGTTATTAGAAAGGTATTCAAGTGACTAGCTCATGAAGCTGGTTGAGAGAATGCCAAGAGTGTGCAAAGCTGTCATCAAGGCAAAGGGTGGCTACTTTGAAAGAATCTCAATTATAAAATAATATTTTGATTTGTTTAACACTTTTTGGTTACTACATGATTCCATATGTGTTATTTCATAGTTTTGACATCTTCACTGTTATTATACAATGTAGAAAATAGTAAAGAAAAACTCTTAAATGAGCAAATGTTTGACTGGAACTGTATGTGTTTTCTATACTAATAAAGAGAAGATTTTAAAATATATGGGTCCTGGTCAACCTGGTTAAGCAGGTTAAGAGGATAACTACACTGAGCCTTTTCTAAAATGTTTTATGAGATTGGAGAACACGTTGGGAGGGATCTTAGAACATTCCTCCATACAGAATACATACAGAATCCTTCCAGATCATTAATATCGACGTCTGCACTAATGGACTGCCCTCTTCAATTCAACGCTAGGTTTTCAATGGGGTTCAAGTCTGGAGGCTGAGATGACCATTGCAAAATGTTGATTTTGTGGTCAATTAGCTTCCTGGCGGAAGCAACCAGGTTTTTGGCTAGAATGCCCTGGTACTTGTTAAAGTACATGAAGCTGTCTCAGCCTCCAGTATTTATGCTGCAGTAGTTTATGTGTCGGGGGGGCTAGCGTCAGTTTGTTATATCTGGAGTACTTCTCCTGTTCTATTCGGTGTCCTGTGTGAATTTAAGTGTGCTCTCTCTAATTCTCTCTTTCTCTCTTTCTTTCTCTCTCTCGGAGGACCTGAGCACTAGGACCATGCCTCAGGACTACCTGACATGATGACTCCTTGCTGTCCCCAGTCCACCTGGCCGTGCTGCTGCTCCAGTTTCAACTGTTCTGCCTTATTATTATTGGACCATGCTGGTCATTTATGAACATTTGAACATCTTGGCCATGTTCTGTTATAATCTCCACCCGGCACAGCCAGAAGAGGACTGGCCACCCCACATAGCCTGGTTCCTCTCTAGGTTTCTTCCTAGGTGTTGGCCTTTCTAGGGGAGTTTTTCCTAGCCACCGTGCTTCTACACCTGCATTGCTTGCTGTTTGGGGTTTTAGGCTGGGTTTCTGTACAGCACTTTGAGATATCAGCTGATGTACGAAGGGCTATATAAATAAATTTGATTTGATTTGATGAAGCCGTTGACCTTAAATCAGGGCCCCAGTACCAGTGGAAGACAATAGCCTCATAACATCAAAGATCCACCAGCATATTTTACAGTAGGAATGAGATATTCTGCATATGCATTGTTCTTTTGAAGGCCAATCCCACCATTGGTGTGCAATGGCCAAAGACCGCTATTTTCATGTCATCTGATAATAGCACCGCCTAGAGTTTGCTAAACGGCATTGGCACTTGGATTGGAACAGATGCGGTCATATGACATGATGCTGGAGTATTAAAAACAAGGGGAATAAAATACCATGTTAAGTTATTTATTTATTACTTATTTCAAGTCTGAAACGGGCCCATATTTATTTTCAAGATTGGGAGGATCTCAAGAAACAGACAACCACCAATGAATACGTTTACAATGCCTGTGCTGAGGAGAATAGATATTAGAGCAGGTACTTAGACAGATGTTTTGAATGTATAACCGGGCTTCACTCAACACAAGACTCCTTGCAGGCCCTTTTAAGGATGTGCGACAGCAGAGACATGACTGGGGTAATGACTTGTAGCGTCTCTCAGTCTGTAGGGCCACAACACAATCACAGGCCCATTAGACACAGCAGCTCTGTTCTCTATCATTTCCCTCTCTTTTCTCTGTCTCGCTCTCTCTCTGTCTCTCTGTCTCTCTCTGTCTCTCTCTCTCTCTCTCTCTCTCTCTCTCTCTCTCTCTCTCTCTCTCTGTCTCTGTCTCTCTCTGTCTCTGTCTCTCTCTCTCTCTCTCTCTCTCTCTCTCTCTCTCTCTCTCTCTCTCTCTCTCTCTCTCTCTCTCTCTCTCTCTGTCTCTCTCTCTCTCTCTCTCTCTCTCTCTCTCTCTCTCTCTCTCTCTCTCTCTCTCTCTCTCTCTCTCTCTCTCTCTCTCTCTGTCTCTGTCTCTCTCTGTCTCTCTCTCTCTCTCTCTCTCTCTCTCTCTCTCTCTCTCTCTCTGTCTCTGTCTCTCTCTGTCTCTCTCTCTCTGTCTCTCTCTCTCTCTGTCTCTCTGTCTCTGTCTCTCTCTCTCTCTCTCTCTCTCTCTCTCTCTCTCTCTCTCTCTCTCTCTCTCTCTCTCTCTCTCTCTCTCTCTCTCTCTGTCTCTGTCTCTGTCTCTGTCTCTCTCTCTGGTTTTCTGACTAAATGGGAAGAGGCATCAACAGCCGTTCTCTTTTCCTCTGTCTCTGTCTCTGTCTCTGTCTCTGTCTCTCTCTCTCTCTCTCTCTCTCTCTCTCTCTCTCTCTCTCTCTCTCTCTCTCTCTCTCTCTGTCTCTGTCTCTCTCTCTCTCTCTCTCTCTCTCTCTCTCTCTCTCTCTCTCTCTCTCTCTCTCTGTCTCTGTCTCTGTCTCTCTCTCTCTCTCTCTCTCTGTCTCTCTCTCTCTCTCTCTCTCTCTCTCTCTCTCTCTCTCTCTCTCTCTCTCTCTCTCTCTGTCTCTGTCTCTCTCTCTCTCTCT
>NW_025755806.1:0-7320 GCF_021184085.1 Oncorhynchus gorbuscha
GGTGGAGCTGAACGGAGCGGTCTGTTACTGTGATGGAGCGGTCTGTTACCGTGGGTGGAGCTGAACGGAGCGGTCTGTTACCGTGATGGAGCTGAACGGAGCGGTCTGTTACCGATGGAGCTGAACGGAGCGGTCTGTTACCGTGATGGAGCGGAACTGGAGCGGTCTGTTACCGAGTCGATGGAGCGGTCTGTTACCGTGATGGAGCTGAACGGAGCGGTCTGTTACTGTGATGGAGCGTGTCTGTTACCGTGGTGGAGCTGAACGGAGCGGTCTGTTACCGTGATGGAGCTGAACGGAGCGGTCTGTTACCGTGGTGGAGCTGGGAACGGAGCGGTCTGTTACCGTGATGGAGCTGAACGGAGCGGTCTGTTACTGTGGTGGAGCGTCTGTTACCGTGGTGGAGCTGAACGGAGCGTCTGTTACCGTGATGGAGCTGAACGGGGTCTGTTACTGTGATGGAGCGGTCTGTTACCGTGGTGGAGCTGAACGGAGCGTTCTGGTTACCGTGATGGAGCTGAACGGAGCGTCTGTTACCGTGGTGGAGCTGAACGGAGCGGTCTGTTACCGTGATGGAGCGGTCTGTTACCGTGATGGAGCGGTCTGTTACCGTGGTGGAGCTGAACGGAGCGGTCTGTTACCGTGATGGAGCTGAACGGAGCGGTCTGTTACTGTGGTGGAGCTGAACGGAGCGGTCTGTTACCGTGATGGAGCTGAACGGAGCGGTCTGTTACTGTGGTGGAGCGGTCTGTTACCGTGGTGGAGCTGGAACGGAGCTGGTTCGTTACCGTGATGGAGCTGAACGGAGTTACCGTGATGGAGCGGTCTGTTACCGATGGGAGCTGAACGGAGCGGTCTGTTACCGTGATGGAACTTGAACGGAGCGGTCTGTTACCGTGATGGAGCTGAACGGAGCGGTCTGTTACTGTGATGGAGCGGTCTGTTACCATGGAGAGCTGAACGGAGCGGTCTGTTACCGTGATGGAGCTGAACGGAGCGGTCTGTTACCGTGATGGAGCTGAACGGAGCGGTCTGTTACCGTGATGGAGCGGTCTGTTACCGTGATGGAGCTGAACGGAGCGTCTGTTAATTGTTACCCGTCGTTACTTGATGGAGCTGAACGGAGCGTCTGTTACCGTGGTGGAGCTGAACGGAGCGGTCTGTTACCGTGATGGAGCTGAACGGAGCGTCTGTTCTGTTACCGTGATGGAGCTGGAACGGAGCGGTCTGTTACCGTGTTACCATGGAGTTGAACGTGGAGCGGTCTGTTACCGTGATGGAGCTGAACGGAGCGGTCTGTTACCGTGATGGAGCTGAACGGAGCGGTCTGTTACTGATGGAGCTGAACGGAGCGTCTGTTACCGTGGATGGAGCTGGAACGGAGCGTCTGTTACCGATGGATGAACGGAGCAGTCTGTTACCGTGATGGAGCGTGATTGAACGGAGCGGCCTGTTACCGTGATTGAACGACCGTTACCTGCGGTGGGAGCTGAACGGAGCAGTCTGTTACCGTGGTGGAGCTGAACGGAGCGGTCTGTTACCGTGGTGGAGCTGAACGGAGCAGTCTGTTACCGTGGTGGAGAAGTCTGTTACCGTGATGGAGCTGAACGGAGCGGTCTGTTACCGTGGTGGAGCTGAACGGAGCGGTCTGTTACCGTGATGGAGAAGTCTGTTACCATGGTGGAGCTGAACGGAGCGGTCTGTTACCGTGGTGGAGCTGAACGGAGCAGTCTGTTACCGTGGTGGAGCAGTCTGTTACCGTGGTGGAGCGGTCTGTTACCGTGGTGGAGCTGAACGGAGCGGTCTGTTACCGTAATGGAGCTGAACGGAGCGGGTTACTGTGGTTACTGTGGTGGAGCTGAACGGAGCGGTCTGTTACCGATGGAGCTGAACGGAGCGTCTGTTGGAGCTGAACGGAGTGGTCTGTTACCGTGATGGAGCGGTCTGTTAACGGAGCGGTCTGTTACCGTGGAGCTGAACGGAGTTACTGTGAACGGAGCGGTGGAGCCCGTTACCGATGGATGGAGCGGTCTGTTACCGTGGTGGAGCTGAACGGACGGTTACCGCGGTGGAGCTGAACGGAGCGTCTGGTTACTGTGATGGAGCGTCTGTTACCGTGTGGTGGAGCTGAACGAGCGGTTACCGTGATGGAGCTGAACGAGCGTCTGTTACCGTGGAGCTGAACGGAGCGGTCTGTTACCGTGATGGAGCTGAAACGGAGCGGTCTGTTACCGTGGTGGAGCGGAGTCTGTTACCGTGGGTGGAGCTGAACGGAGCGGTCTGTTACTGTGATGGAGCGGTCTGTTACTGTGATGGAGCTGGAGCGGTCTGTTACCGTGATGGAGCTGAACGGAGCGGTCTGTTACCTGGAGTGGAACCGTTACCGTGGTGGAGCTGGAGCGGTCTGTTACCGTGATGGAGCTGAACGGAGCGGTCTGTTACCGTGGAGCTGGAGCGGTCTGTTACCGTGATGGAGCTGAACGGAGCGGTCTGTTACCGTGATGGAAGCTGAGCGTCTGTTACCGTGATGGAGCTGAACGAGCGTCTGTTACCGTGGTGGGAGCTGAACGGAGCGTCTGTTACCGTGATGGAGCTGAACGGAGCGGTCTGTTACCGTGGAGCTGAACGGAGCGTCTGTTACCGTGATGGAGCTGAACGAGCTGTTACCATGGAGAGCTGGAGCTGGTCTGTTACCGTGATGGAGCTGGAACGGAGTCTGTTACCGTGGTGGAGCTGAACGGAGCGGTCTGTTACCGTGATGGAGCTGAACGGAGCGGTCTGTTACCGTGATGGAGCTGAACGGAGCGGTCTGTTGTGATGGAGCAGTCTGTTACCGTGATGGAGCTGAACGGAGCGGTCTGTTACCGTGATGGAGCTGAACGGAGCGGTCTGTTACCGCGTGGAGCTGGAACGGAGCAGTCTGTTACCGTGATGGAGCTGAACGGAGCGTGTCTGTTACCGTGAGAAGTCGTTACCGTGATGGAGCTGAACGGAGCAGTCTGTTACCGTGGTGGAGAAGTCTGGATGGAGCTGAACGGAGCGGTCTGTTACCGTGGGTGGAGCTGAACGGAGCGTCTGTTACCGATGGAGAAGTCTGAACGGAGCAGTCTGTTACCGTGGTGGAGCTGAACGGGAGCAGTCTGTTACCGTGGTGGAGAAGTCTGTTACCGTGGTGGAGCCGTCTGTTACCGTGGTGGAGTTGAACGGAGCGGTCTGTTACCGTGGAGCTGAACGGAAGTCTGTTACTGTGGTTGAACGGACTGTTGTGGTGGAGCTGAACGGAGCGGTCTGTTACCGCGATGATGAACGAGAAGTCTGTTACCTGAACGGAGCGGTCTGTTACCGGTCATCAGTGGTGGAGCTGAACATGGATGGAGCTGAACAGAGCGGTCTGTTACCGTGGTGGAGCTGAACGGAGCGTCTGTTACCGTGGTGGAGGTCTGTTACCGCGGTGGAGCTGGAACGGAGCGTCTGTCTGTTACCGTAATGGGAGCTGGAACGGAGGTCTGTTACTGTTACCATGGTGGAGCTGAACGGAGCGGTCTGTTACCGTGGTGGAGCTGAACGGAGTGGTCTGTTACCTGATGGAACTGAACGGACCGTGGTGGAGCTGAACGGAGCGGTCTGTGAACGGAGCAGTCGTTATGGAAGTTACCGGTGGAGCTGAACGAGCAGTCTGTTACCGTGATGGAGCTGAACGGAGCAGTCTGTTACCGTGGTGGAGAAGTCTGTTACCGTGATGGAGCTGGAACGGAGCTGTTACCGCGGGTGGAGCTGAACGGAGCGTCTGTTCTAGAGTTGAACGGAGCGTCTGTGGTGGAGCAGTCTGTTACCGTGGTGGAGCTGAAGCGGTCTGCGTGATGGAGAAGTCTGTTACTGTGATGAACGGAGCGGTCTGTTACCATGGAGCAGCTGAACGGAGCGGTCTGTTACCGTGATGGAGCAGTCTGTTACCATGGTGGAGCTGAGTGGTCTGTTACGGAGCTGCGGTCTGTTACCGTGGTGGAGCTGAACGGAGCGGTCTGTTACCGTGATGGAACTGAAGTCTGTTACCGCGGTGGAGCTGCGAGCGGTCTGTTACTGTGGTGGAGCTGAACGGAGCGGTCTGTTACCTGTGGAGCTGAACGGAGCTGTTATCGGTGGAGCGGCCTGTTGCCGTGATGGAGCTGGAACGGTCTGTTACCGTGGTGGAGCTGAACGGAGCGTCTGTTACCGCGGTGGAGCAGTCTGTTACCGTGGTGGAGCTGAACGGAGCGTCTGTTACTGTTGGAGGACCGTTGGTGAACGGGCGTCTGTTACGGATGGAGCAGTCTGTTACCATGGTGGAGCTGAACGGGGTCTGTTACCTGATGGAGAAGTCTGTTGGTGGAGCTGAACGGAGCGTCTGTTACTGTGGTGGAGTTGAACGGAGCAGTCTGTTGTCGCAGGAGTGGAACGGAGCAGGTTACCGCTGGGAGAGTCTGTTACCGTGTGGTGGAGCTGGAACGGAGCAGTCTGTTACCGTGACCGCGGTGGAGCTGAACGAGCGGTCTCGTTACCGTGGTGGAGCTGAACGGAGCGGTCTGTTACCGTGATGGAGTTGAACGGAGTGGTCTGTTACTGATGGAGCTGGAACGGAGCGGTCTGTTACCGTGGTGGTGCTGAACGGGAGCGGTCTGTTACCGTGATGGAGCTGAACGGAGCGGTCTGTTACCGGTGATGGAGCGGTCTGTTACCGTGATGGAGCTGAACGGAGCGGTCTGTTACCGATGGAGCTGAACGGAGCGGTCTGTTACCGTGGTGGAGCTGAACAGTCTGTTACCGTGGTGGAGCTGAACGGAGCGGTCTGTTACCGTGATGGAGAAGTCTGTTACCATGGTGGAGCTGAACGGAGCGGTCTGTTACGGTGGAGCAGTGGTGGAGCTGAACGAGCGGTTCGTTACTGTGATGGAGCAGTCTGTTACCGTGGTGGAGCAGTCTGTTACCGTGGTGGAGCGGTCTGTTACCATGGTGGAGCTGAACGGAGCTGTCTGTTACCGTGATGGAGCTGAACTGTGGTGAGCTGAACGAGTCTGTTACCGTGGTGGAGCAGTCTGTTACCGTGGTGGAGCGGTCTGTTACCGTGGTGGAGCTGAACGGAGCGGTCTGTTACCGTGATGGAGCTGAACGGAGCGGTCTGTTACTGTGGTGGAGCTGAACGGAGCGGTCTGTTACCGTGGTGGAGCTGAACGGAGTGGATGGAGCGTCTGTTACCGTGATGGAGCTGAACGGAGCGGTCTGTTACCGCGGATGGAGTGGAACTGGAACGGAGCGGTCTACCGTTACCGTTACCATGGTGGATGGAGCGGTCTGTTACCGTGATGGAGCGGTCTGTTACCGCGGGTGGAGCTGTTAACGGAGCGGTCTGTTACTGTGGTGGAGCTGAACGGAGCGGTCTGTTACCGTGGTGGAGCAGTCTGTTACCGTGGTGGAGCGGTCTGTTACCGTGGTGGAGCTGAACGGAGCAGTCTGTTACCGTGGTGGAGAAGTCTGTTACCGTGGTGGAGCTGAACGGAGCGGTCTGTTACCGTGGTGGAGCTGAACAGAGCGGTCTGTTACCGTGATGGAGCTGAACGGAGCGGTCTGTTACCGTGATGGAGCTGAACGGAGCGGTCTGTTACCGTGGTGGAGTGAACGGAGCGTCTGTTACCGCGGGTGGAGCAGTCTGTTACCGGTGGAGCGGTCTGTTACCGTGATGGAGCTGAACGGGAGCGGGTGGAGAAGGTCTGTTGAACCGTGATGGAGCGGTCTGTTACCGTGATGGAGCTGAACGGAGCGGTCTGTTACCGTGATGGAGCTGAACGGAGCGGTCTGTTACCGTGATGGAGCGGTCTGTTACCGTGATGGAGCTGAATGGAGCGGTCTGTTACCGTGATGGAGCTGAACGGAGCGGTCTGTTACCGTGATGGAGCGGTCTGTTACCGTGATGGAGCCGAATGGAGCGGTCTGTTACCGTGTTACCGGATGGAGCGGATGAACCGGAGCGGTCTGTTGAACGGACCGTGGTGGAGCTGAACGGAGCGGTATGTTACCGTGGTGGAGCTGAACGGAGCGGTCTGTTACCGTGGTGGAGCTGAACGGAGCGGTCTGTTACCGTGGTGGAGCTGAACGGAGCGGTCTGTTACCGTGATGGAGCTGAACGGAGCAGTCTGTTAAAGTGATGGAGCGGTCTGTTACCGTGATGGAGCTGAGAACGGAGCGGTCTGTTACCGTGATGGAGCTGAACGGAGCGGTCTGTTACTGTGGTGGAGCGGTCTGATACCGTGATGGAGCTGAACGGAGCGGTCTGTTACCGTGTGGAGCTGAACGGAGCGGTCTGTTACCGTGGTGGGAGCTGAACGGAGCGGTCTGTTACCGTGATGGAGCTGAACGGAGCGGTCTGTTACTGTAGGTGACCGTGAGAGGAGCTAAACCGTTTGGCTTTTGTGTGAGTGATTAGTACCAGATTCGTGTGTCTGTGTGAGCGTGTGTGTATTGTAATGTATAAAACAATGGGATGATGCCACTGACTAGCTAATAGACTCCAGCTGGTCTTTGCTCCACTGAAGAACTAGAACTCTCATCTCTCTCCTCTTAGCCAGTACTGACTCCAGAACAGATTCTCCTAGCATATAGTTCCCTCTCATCTCCTCCTCTTAGCCAGTACTGACTCCAGAACAGATTCTCCTAGCTTGTAGTTCCCTGTCATCTCCTCCTCTAAGCCAGAACTGACTCCAGAACACATTCACCCCAGAAAGAAAAGGTACAGATGTGAGCCCACTCTCCTTTTACCATAAGAGCTGATCTAGGAACAGTGTTTGCCATGCTTTTGCTGTCAGAAGCAGCTGTCCAGTATAGATCTAATAGATGAGGTGTGGGGGCGAGGCGATGGGAAGAGAAAATAACAGTCTATTTATAGCCTGGGCGCCGGGAGGAACTAAGACCATTGCTAGGAACCAACTGCTGCACTCGAGATCACATGGATGCTTGTATTCTTTCTACCATCTAGTATTGTAGCAGACTGGGGGCTGTAGAATCCACCTCACACCCTTCTCATCTCTAATTGCACCCCAGGTGGTGGGAAGAGAACCACAGACCCATTTTGGACAGACAGACAGGCGGTGAAAACAGATTGTTCTCTGTTAATGCAGATGAGTTGGGGAACCTGGTGGTTGGGCCTTGGGAACCGTCAGGGGGGGGTTGGTCCACCTGGTTTGCCCCTTATCATCCTAAACGGAAAGTAATTACCACCGTCAAGAGAGTTCCCCCACATTACTCTGTGATCATTTACTCGTGGGTGTGTGTGTATGTGTGGGGTGTGTG
>NW_025755807.1:2500-5000 GCF_021184085.1 Oncorhynchus gorbuscha
CCTAACCCTAACTCCTAACCCTAACTCCTAGCTCCTAACTCCTAACCCTAGCTCCTAAACCTAACTCCTAGCTCCTAACCTAGCTCCTAACTCTAACCCTAGCTCCTAACCCTAGCTCCTAACCCTAGCTCCTAACCCTAGCTCCTAACCCTAGCTCCTAACCCTAACTCTAACCCTAGCTCCTAACCCTAGCTCCTAACCCTAGCTCCTAACCTAGCTCCTAACCCTAGCTCCCTAACCCTAGCTCCTAACCCTAACCCTAGCTCCTAACCCTAGCTCCTAACCCTAGCTAACCCTAACCCTAACCCTAGCTAACCCTAACCCTAGCTCCTAACCCTAACCCTAACCCTAGCTCCTAACCCTAGCTCCTAACCCTAGCTCCTAACCCTAGCTCCTAACCCTAGCTCCTAACCCTAGCTCCTAACCCTAGCTCCTAACCTAGCTCCTAACCCTAACCCAAACCTAACCCTAGCTCCTAACCCTAGCTCCTAACTCCTAACCCTAACCCTAGCTCCTAACCCTAGCTCCTAACCCTAGCTCCTAACTCCTAGCTCCTAACCCTAGCTCCTCCTAACCCTAGCTCTAACCCTAGCTAACCCTAACCCTAACCCTAGCTCCTAACCCTAGCTCCTAACCCTAACCCTAGCTCCTAACCCTAGCTCCTAAACCCTAACCCTAGCACCTAACCCTAGCTCCTAACCCTAACCTAACCCTAGCTCCTAACCCTAGCTCCTAACCCTAGCTCCTAACCCTAGCTACTAACCCTAGCTCCTAACCCTAACTCTAACCCTAGCTCTAACCCTAACCCAGCTCCTAACCCTAGCTCCTAACCCTAGCTCCTAACCTAACCCTAACTCCTAACCCTAGCTCCTAACCCTAGCTCCTAACCCTAACCCTAGCTCCTAACCCTAGCTCCTAACCCTAACCCTAGCTCCTAACCCTAACCCTAACTCCTAACCCTAGCTCCTAACCCTAGCTCCTAACCCTAACCCTAGCTCCTAACCCTAGCTCCTAACCCTAACCCTAGCTCCTAACCCTAACCCTAACCCTAGCTCCTAACCCTAACCCTAGTTCAACTCCTAACCTAGCTCCTAACCCTAACCTAGCTCCTAACCCTAACCCTAGCTCCTAAACTCCTAACCCTAGCTCCTAACCCTAGCCCTAGCTCCTAACCCTACCCTCCCTAACCCTAACTCCTAACCCTACCCTAACCCTAGCTCCTAACCCTAACCCTAGCTCCTAACCCTAGCTCCCTAGCTCCTAACCCTAGCCCTAACCCTAACCCTAACCCTAACCCTAGCTCCTAACCCTAGCTCCTAACCCTAACCCTAGCTCCTAACCCTAGCTCCTAACCCTAACCCTAGCTCCTAACCCTAGCTCCTAACCCTAACTAACCCTAACTCCTAACTCCTAACCCTAGCTCCTAAAACCCTAACCCTAGCTCCTAACCCTAGCTCCTAACCCTAGCTCCTAACCCTAACCCTAACCCTAACCCTAGCTCTAACTAACCCTAGCCCTAACCCTAGCTCCTAACCCTAACTCCTAACCCTAGCTCCTAACCCTAACTCCTAACCCTAGCTCCTAACCCTAGCTCCTAACTCTAACCCTAGCTCCTAACTCTAACCCTAGCTCCTAACCCTAGCTCCTAACCCTAGCTACTAACCCTAGCTCCTAAACCTAGCTCCTAACCCTAGCTCCTAACCCTAACTCTAACCCTAGCTCCTAACCCTAGCTCCTAACCCTAGCTCCTAACCCTAGCTCCTAACCCTAGCTCCTAACCCTAGCTCCTAACCCTAGCTACTAACCCTAACTCCTAACCCTAGCTCCTAACCCTAACTCTAACCCTAGCTCCTAACCCTAGCTCCTAAACCTACTAACCTAAACCTAACCCTAGCTCCTAACCCTAACCCTAACCCTAGCTCCTAACCCTAGCTCCTAACCCTAGCAACCTAACCCTAGCTCCTAACCCTAGCTCCTAACCCTAGCTAACCCTAACCCTAGCTCCTAAACCTAGCTCCTAACCCTAGCTCCTAACCCTAGCTCCTAACCCTAACCCTCAGCTCCTAACCCTAACCCTAACCCTAACCCTAGCCCTAGCTTCTACCCTAGCTCCTAGCCTAGCTCCTAAGCTCTAACCCTAGCTCCTAACCCTAGCTCCTAACCCTAACCCTGGCTCCTAACCCTAAGCCTAACCCTAGCTCCTACCCCTTAACCCTAGCTCCTAACCCTAACCTAGCTCCTAACCCTAACCCTAGCTCCTAACCCTAACCCTAGCCCTAACCCTAACCCTAGCTCCTAACTCCTAACCCTAGCTAACCCTAACCCTAACTCCTAACCCTAACTCCTAACCCTAGCTCCTAACTCCTAGCTCCTAACCCTAACCCTAACCCTAGCTCCTAACCCTAACCCTAGCTCCTAACCCTAACCCAGCTCCTAACCCTAACCCTAGCTCCTAACTCCTAACCCTACTCCTAACTCCTAACCCTAGCTCCTAACCCTA